>NC_068991.1:22107593-22110093 GCF_001194135.2 Octopus bimaculoides
TATATATGTATATGTATGTATGTACATATCTATATATATGTACGTATGTATGTATGGATGTATGCATCTATCTATTTATTTATCTCTCTCTCTCTCTCTCTATCTATCTATCTACCTATCTATCTATCTGTCTGTCTGTCTATCAATATATTAATATATATATGTGTGTGTGTGTGTGTTCTTGTTTCCTCACCACCACTTGACTAGCAGTCTAGGTGTGTTTATGTCCTCATAACTTAGCTGTTTGACAAAAAGAGTCCAATAGAATAAGTACTTGACTTAAAAAAGAAAAAGCCCTGGGGTCGATTTGTTCAACTAAAACCCTCCAAGGCAGTGCTCCAGCATGGCCACAGTCAAATGATTGAAACAAGTAACAGGTCAATCATTCTGACTGGGTTCTCATAGTAGGTCAGTTAAATTGTATTTCACTTTATCGTCCTCCTTTCTATCCTTCGTTTTCTTTAGCAGCGTTTACAGTAAGTCAGAACATTATTGACACAAAAAAAGTAAGGCTAAAATAACAGTATAACGAATTTCCAAGGCATAAATTCTGTTATTATTTCTGATAGTAATTGAATAAGTAATTATAAGAAAAGAAAGAAGAAAAAAGTTACATGATAGATGGCAAATGATAATAATGATAATGATGTTAATGATAATGATGACAATTGTGGTAATAATAATAATAATAATAATAATAATAATAATAATAATAATTAATTCTGGTTTTATTGGCCACAAGGGCTAATATAAATTTTTAAAATGTAAGGACAAAGACAGGACGAAGTTTACAAAGGGTTTTGTCCGAAAAGAAAACGTTCGTGTAAACAGAGGAAAAACAAAGAAAGAAGAATGGTTTCAAATTTTGTCACAAAGGCAGCAATTTTGAGGGAGGGGGATGAGTCGACCACATCGACTCCAGTGTTCAACTGGTACTTATTTCATCGACCCTGAAAGAATGAAAAGCAAAGTAAACCTTGGCAAAATTTGAACTCAGAATGTAAAAACAGACAAAATACTGTTAAGCATTTTGTCAGACATGCTGACAATTCTGTCAGCCCACCACCATGATGACGATGATAATAATAATAATAACAACAATAATAACGATAATAACAATAATCCTTTCTACTATTGGCACAAGGCGTGAAACTTTGGGGGAGGGGGCTAGTCAATTACATCGACCACAGTGTTCGACTGGTACTTAATTTATCAACCCCAAAAGGATGAAAGACAAAGCCAACCTCATTAGAATTTGAACACAGAATGTGAAGATAGATGAAATAGGACTGTTCCAGGTATGTAAACAGTAAACAGATATGTAAATAGTACTCTTCTATGGTATGTATCTAAACAGATGCTGGCCTTGTAGAAGGCCAGCATCTGTTTAGATATGAAACACTTTTTATCTTTGAAGAGTAATCTTAACATCCAGGAAACAGCCTTGATAATATCACAGATGTGTGGCTTCCATGAAAAGTTATCAGAGACTCTCAAAGATTTGTAACTTGTATGAGAGATTTTTACTGTGTTTGCAGTATGAATATAAAAGATCATCATAATCGTCATCAGTGTTTTAAAGTCCTAAAGTCTTCTTTTCCATGCTTTCATGGGTCATATGAAAATACATTGGAGCAGAGTTTTCTACAGCGAGATGCCCTTCTTGATGCCAGTTTTCACCATTTTCCAACTAAGGCAATAATCCTCTGATCTAACAAATGACAAACAGCTCCCGGCATAGTTAGTTGGTCAACTGGAAGCAAATAACAGTGTTTGGATGGATCTGAAGTTCATTCTTTCTAGCTCATTTCTTTAACAAACTGAAATCTGACTATCATCTGACCATCCCTCTAGAAATATTAATTGAAATTTAAACTAAATCATGAACAGAAAGTCCTCCTCTCCCTCCTTCCATTCAACCATCTATTCATCCATCCATCGTCTCTCTCCACTATATTTGGGAGGGTTATGGGGGTAGTAGAGTCCTCAGGCACTTCCTCCATAGGGTCCTATCAGAAGAAACCCATTAGACTTTCTTTGTTGAGCATCTGCTAGATGCTTGGAAAAGAGATTTAAGGAAATTGCTAAGCCAAATATTACTGAAGCAGAGTGTGTCTTCCTTCCTGGATGTTGCACAATCGACCTGATGTTGATCCTATATTCTTGGAAATATTGCCAAGAAGTGCATGCTTTCTTTGTAGACCTTGAGGCTAATGACCTCATACCATGGGAGCTACAACTCAAACTGAAAACTAAAATTAAATTGAAATTTTATCCAACTCTCATCTCATCTGCATCAAGAAAGCTCTAAGAAACACATCAGGCACTCCTTTTACTGTTAAATTTAAATGAAACATCAATAAAGTGAAAATGAAAATACAGAGGAAGAGAAAAGGAAAATCAATGTCAGAATTAAACATAAACCAGAAAATATATTAAGTACAGACTTTTCCGGATGAAATTTTTAAATGAAATATAAATGCTATGAAACTGAAGCATT
>NC_068991.1:22111373-22115833 GCF_001194135.2 Octopus bimaculoides
TTCATTTCTCAAAATTACTAAACAAAAAATATAGCTTTGCATTTTAAATACCTATCTATGAATCTATCTATCTATCCATCTATCTCTCTCTCTCTCTCTCTCTCTCTATCTATCTATCTATCTAACTATCTTTTTATCTATCTATCTATCTATCTATCTATCTATATATATATATATATATATATATAGTCACAATGAGGACATTCAAACCTCTTATAGGGATATTTATAGGGATATCTAGTTTAATACATTAAGTTTTGTAAAGATAATCCTTCAATGAATATATTATAGAGAATATCATAAGATATCAGACATTTTTATTGAGTTAGAAAACAAAGAGATCTAATGGATACAACTTAACTTATTAATTAATCAACATATGAACCAACAATTATTTCATTTCTCAAATATGATTAAAATTACAAAACATATATAAAAATATACTTTTGCATTTTAAATACCTTATAAGGAAAATCGTCAGGGTTTTCAGAGGACAATAAGGATTACATTAGGATACTTTCCTTTGCACTTACTTTCTTTTGTTCATTATATTAAGTTACCCATATATTATTTAACCTATCATTCATGATTGTTAATATTACTATTATTGAATTGAAATAAAGGGAATAATTTTAATTCATGCATACTCACACACACACATGCATACTAGCATAGTAAACATGTCTATGTATTCTGTATATTCTGAAAGTATCCTAATTTAATCCCTATTGTCCTCTGAAAACCCTGACGATTTTCCTTATAAGGTAACTTACTAGCTTAATAAAAATATCAAATATCTCATGATATTCTCTATAATATATTCATCGAATGATTATCTCTTCAAAATTTAATATATTAAACCAGTGTATCTTGGATAAATATCCCTATAAGAGGTTTAAATATTCTCATTGTGTCTAATAATAATAAAAACAAATTTATCGCATACATAATAGATAAGAAGATTACACTGGAAAAATAGAGAAGATTGAAATGGCTCTATCATTAAAGGAAATACCTATTCCACCAAAAATGAATATGTAGGGTCTAATTAGAAAAACTATAGAATTCATACACAGATTCAAATGGAAAAACTTTTCATTTTGATAGGAAAGACAATACTAAAATGACTACCACAGATAAAGAAACAGAACTACTAAGGAAAAATTTTAAAACAAGGAAATTCCTGCCACCTAACCATCACCTCGAACCATTTGAAAATGAACTATGGAACTTAGTAAAAAAAATATCCACTTAGAAGGAACGTGCATTTAAGGAAGACGATATCTTTAATCCTGGAATTCAAAAGTTAAAATGGATTTTAGAACACTCAGATAAAACAGGAAATCTTTACAATTTGAACATTGATAAGTACCATGAATTGCTTATGAATGAAATTATCAAAAACTATGAAGTAGTTAATAAGAATGTATTAAGATTAATTAACTTAGAATCTAAGAAAATAATGTCAGAATACAAAATTGATGATAGGACTGAGCCATTTATTCCTAAAAGACCTGGAATCACTCTGAAGGACCATAAGGAAAACTTTCTAATCAACCCTAAAGTTAGGTTTATATGCCCCAGAAAATCTGACAAAGGTGTACTAAGTAAGAATATCTTAGATAAATATATACCTATACTTAAGAAAAAGATTAAACCTGAACTTTGGGCAAACACCCAAGAAGTGACAGGCTGGTTCAACAGTATAAGTAATAAATACAAATTTAATTCTTACAGGTTGATTTTGACAACTATTACTCTTCCATTAACCTGATAATTCTGAATAAGGCACTTATTTTCGCTAAAAGACACACTGACTTAGACATGAAAGAAATTAATGTTATTTTAAATGCCAGAAAATCAGTGATTAAGTTTGATAATAAATATTGGGTTAGAAAGGGTTCATATAATTAATTTGACATCACCATGGGGTCTGCAGACTCAGCCCAAGTAACGGACATAGTGGGCATATTCATTCTACACGAATTTAACAATGAATTCCCTGAAATAATGGGCAGTCTGTATAGAGATGATGCACTGTTTCAAGTTTAAAATCTATCAAATAGAAAATTGAAATTGTATAAGAAAAAACTATAAAAATTTTTGAAAATTATGGTCTCTCAATTTCTATTGAAAAAGAAAATAACTCTGTTAATTTTTTAGATGTTAGCTTTAACCTTGTAAATATGAACTATAAGCCTAATACAAATCATAAATATATTAATAATCTGAGTAATCATCCAAAATCAATAAAAAACACATTAATTAAAAGCATAGAAAAGAGACTTACTTATCTTTCATATAATGAAGAGATCCTCTACAAAAACGCTAACTTCTATAATTAATGATGCTCTTAAAAAAGCAGGATATAAGCACAAAACAAAATATTATAGACCTAGTAAATGCATACTTAATGTAGATAGAGAAAACAAAATTGTAGATAACCCAAATATAATACATAATAGAGAAACTAAAGACACAAATGATAATAAAATAAATGAAGTATAGAGAGAACAATAAACCCCAGGATTAATGGCCAAGGTTCTAAAAACAGGAAAAACTATAACATAAGTGTAGAAATAAATACTAAAACTAATTATAAACTCCTGAAACCTAATACCAAATATGGTAATAAGAAAGGCAAAATTTTTTTAAAAAAACGGAAATTAATACTATTGATAAGGATATACTTGAAAATTCTTATGATAATAGATATAATATAAATAATAAAGTCAGATATATTCCTTGCATAGATTCTGAGAAAGATATTGTGGAATATGAACATCCTAATAAAGTAAATACTTTGTGGTTCATCATCCCCTTTGGAAGTCAAATTAAAAATAACATGGTCAAATCCATTTACCGATCAATACAGAAACATTTAAATAAAGATAATAAGTATAGGGAAATTATTAATTCTAAATTTATAAGATTTGGTCATTCCCTATCAAAGAATCTTTTTTGCAATTATATCCTCAATTGATAATAGAAAACTGGATACTTTTTTAACGACCGTAACCTTAATGGAAATGGTGAAAAGGTAAATTACAATAATAGAAGATATATCGCCGATATTAACTCCCTTCCTAACCTTAATAATTAAATTAATAAAACTGAAAACAACCTCTATAAACAATAATGTTAATATGAATTGTAATTGTAGGATTAAAGAAAATTGTAAACTTAGCAATAATTGCAAACAAGATAACATAGTATATAGGTGCATAGTTATTTCTGAAGGAAAGGAATACCATTATATAGGTTTGACCAAAACTAGATTTAAACGAAGAATTGCAAACTACGAAAGTTTTTTTTTTAAATAGACATAAAATTAATAATACTAGTCTCAGCAAATTTATATGGATGTTAAAGGATAATGGTAAAGATTATATGATTAAACAGGAAGTTGTAAGCCATGCCATGGCTTATTATATTTCAGATAGAAAATACCGCTTATGCACTGAAGAAATTTTTCAAATAATAAAATCTAAGCACAAATTACTGAATTCTCAGAGAGAAAATATTTTAGCTTGTAGCCATTACTCCAAATATATCCTTTGAGAATTTAATTAATTGAGAGATTAATATTAAACTGAAAATTGTTAGTATTGACATGCTACCATTACTCGGAATATATCTTTTGAAATGAATACTATGAGTATAAATAGGTAGTAATAATCTAAGTTTATAACACCAGGACGTAAATTGAATAGCCTGAGGAAGATGCACATTTTATTTGTAGTGATTAACCATAATATGATTTTAGAAAATAAAATAAATATATTAAATGGACTATGAATACAACCAAACATTAAACTATTCTAATTTGTTATAATTAACCTAGATATAATCTAGAATATTAAATAAACTTATTAAACAGATAATAGATTAAACCTAATATTAAAAACACTGAAATAGTATAGTTACTATGACTTAATTTAAAAATCAAACATAAATTAAAATAATTGGAAATAACTAATATAAATAGCATATACTATATCATATTATATCATATTTCGCTTGAATTTCATTTCAATAATAATAGAGAATATAAACCTTTACTATCTATCAAATAATGTAACTACTTTTAATCCAAGAATGGATATTACAAGGATATATAAACCCCTTCAGGTAGATGGCCCTGCTCAGTATGTAGAAAAGGAGTAGGTAGTAACTCTATAAGATGTACCCGGTGCAAGCTATGGACACATAAGAGGTGCAGCAACATCAAAGGCAGGTTAACTAGCAAGTTAGTTTTTGTTTGTGGCAGATGTTCAGGTGCAATAAAGACTGTAAACAAACAGGAAACAACTTCTATCTCATTCCAGGGTGAAAAACTAGAGGTAGTCGATAGCTTCCGCTATCTGGGCGACCAAGTTAGTAGTGGGGGTGGGTGCGCTGAAAGTGTAGCTGCTAGAATAAGAATAGCCTGGGCAAAGTTTAGAGAGCTCTTACCCCTG
>NC_068991.1:22117565-22118257 GCF_001194135.2 Octopus bimaculoides
ATATATATATATATATATATAATTTTCCAGAGGATGTAGCAATATATATATGTATGTATATGTATATCAGTGTGCGTATGTATGCATATATTTGTGTGTGTCTGTGTTAGTCCCCCCCTCCTCCATCATTTTGACAGCCGATGTTGGTGTGTTTACATCACTTAGCAGTTCTGCAAAAGAGACCAACAGAATAAGTACTAGGCTTTATTTACATTATCTCCGTTTGACAGATATTTGTCCTCATCTTGTTTGTTGTTAACACAGCGTTTCGGCTGATATATCCTCCAGCCTTCATCAGGTGTTTTGAGGAAATTTTGAACCTGGGTTCTCATTCCTAAGATATTTTTTGATGGCATAGTGGTTAAGCGCATATGGTGTAGTGGTTAAGAGCGCGGGCTACTAACTGCAAGATTCCGAGTTCGATTCCAGGCAGTGACCTGAATAATAATAATAATAATAATAATAACAACAACAAAAAGTACCTTAGGAATGAGAACCCAAGTTTGAAATTTCCCCAAGACACCTGATGAAGGCTGAAGGGTATATCAGCCGAAACGTGTTAACAGCAAACAAGATGAGGACAAATATCCGTCAAATGTAAATAATGTACATAATTCCTCATCTTTTAAATATAGAACTGTAAGTACTAGGCTTACAAAGAATAAGTCCTGGGGTCAACTTGTTTGACTAAA
>NC_068991.1:22118297-22119736 GCF_001194135.2 Octopus bimaculoides
GAAGGCAGAGCATTTATGCAAAGCCAGAAATCCAGGATTTGAAATTATCTTATTTTTACTGGTTTATTTGATCTTCGTCTTCGCTAATCGTGCCTTGCGGACCTTTATTGTGGTTTTGGAGTCAGGATTTGACTGCTATTTTTTCAGCGTGGTGGTATCTCTTGATACCCTGTATTATAATTTATATATATATATGTATATATATATATATATATATATATTCACACACATATATATACATTTAGATGCACACACATATTCTTTTATTTGTTTCAGTCATTTGACTGTATGTATATATATATACATACATACACACACACACACACATATATATAATATATATATATATGTGTGATTGTGTGTTCTTGTATGCTTGTACATAGGCTCATATATGCACAAACTTGAACAAACATAGGCATGTATTTTGTTCCACTTTTACTTTATTTTATTCCATGAACAGAAATTTTATTTTCATTTTCCTTTACTCTTACTTTCTTTGGTTCATTCTATTAATTTACCCATATATCATTTAACCCATCATTCATGGTTGTTAATTATTATTGAATTGAAATAAAAGGAATAATTTTAAAGCATGCGTACTCACAAACACATTTATATACATGCATAGTAAACATGTTTATATATTCTGTATATTCCAAAAGTATCCTAATACAGTCTTTATTGTCCTATGAAAACACTGACGATTTTCTTTATAAGGTACTTAAAATGCAGAAATATATTTTTATATGTGTTTTGTAATTTTTATCTTATTTGAGAAATGAAACAATTGTTGGTTAATATGTTAATTATTTAATAAGTTAATTTGTATCCATTAGATCTCTCTGTTTTCTAACTCAAATATATATATATATATATATATATGATGAGGTGATGAAAAGTTCCTGGCTTTAAGGGTACAACAAAAAGCCTGTGTGAATCTAAGAAAAGAATATCTGAATTAAAATCATAAGTAACTGATCCTCCTGTACTTTATTTTACCTAAAGCCAGGAATTTTTCAGCACTACATCATGTGTATATATATATGTGTGTGTGTGTGTGTGTGTGAAGGCACATGGCTCAGTGGTTAGAGCGTCAAGCTTACGATCGTGAGGTTGTAAGTTCGAATCCCGGACTGGGATGCGTGTTGTGTTCTTGAGCAAAACACTTTATTTCACGTTGCTCCAGTTCACTCAGCTGTAGAAATGAGTTGCGACGTCACAGGTGCCAAGTTGTATCAGTCCCTTTGGTGACACGGAGAGGGGAAGCCGGTATGCATAGGCAACTGCTGGTCTTCCATAAACAACCTTGCCCGGACTTGTGCCTGGGAGGGTAACTTTCTAGGTGCAATCCCAAGATCAGTCATGATTGAAGGGGGTCTCAGCACACACACACACACACACACACACATATATATATATATATATATATACATATATAT
>NC_068991.1:22119883-22121183 GCF_001194135.2 Octopus bimaculoides
ATATATATATATATATATATATATATAATGAACTTCTTTCAGTTTTTGTCTGCTCCAGTTTCATAGCATTTGTATTCCATTAAAAATTTTATCTGGAAAAGTCTTAATATATTTTCTGGTTTACGTTTAATTCTGACATTGATTTTCATTTTCTCTTCCTCTGTATTTTCATTTTCACTTTATTGATGTTTCATTTAAATTTAGCAGTAAAAGGAGTGCCTGATGTGTTTCTTAGAGCTTTCTTAATGCGGATGAGGTGAGAGTTGGGTAAAATTTCAAATTAATTTTAGTTTTCAGTTTGAGTTGTAGCTCCCATGGTATGAGGTTATTAGCCTCAAGGTCTACAAAGAAAGCATATACCTCTTGGCAATATTTCCAAGAATATAGGGTCAACATCAGGTCGATTGTGCTACATCCAGGAAAGAAGACACACTCTGCTTCAGTAATATTTGGCTTAGCAATTTCCTTAAATCTCTTTTCCAAGCATCTAGCAGATGCTCATCAAAGAAGGTCTAATGACAGTTTCTTGTAATAGGACCCAATGGAGGAAGTGCCTGAGGACTCTATCCCATGATCCTTCCAAATATAGAGGAGAGAAATGGATGGATAGATGGATGGATGGAGGGAAGGGAAGACTTTCTGTTCATGATTTAGTTTAAATTCCAATTAATGTTTCTAGAGTGATGGTCAGATGATGCATGTACATAGGTGCATATATGCACACACATGTGCAAACATAGGTATAAATTTTGTTTTACTTTTACTTTATTGTACTTTACTTTATTTTTACTTTATTTCTGAAAAGAAATTTTATCTTTATTTTCCTTATCTTTATTTTCCTTTTCTTTGGTTTATTATATTAATTTACCCATATATTATTTAACCCATCATTCATGATTGTTAATTATTATTGAATTGAAATAAAAGGAATAATTTTAACACATGCATACACAAACGCACACATATACATACACACATAGTAAACATATTTATATATTCTGTATATTGCGAAAGTATCCTAATGTAATCCTTATTGTCCTCTGAAAACCCTGACGATTTTCCTTATAAGGTATTTAAAATGCAAAAGTATATTTTTATATGTTTTGTAATTTTAATCTCATTTGAGAAATGAAACAATTGTTGGTTCATACGTTTATTAATTAATAAGTTAAGTTGTATCCATTAGATCTCTCTGTTTTCTAACTCAATAAAAATGTCTGATATCTTACGATATTCTCTATAATATATTCATTGAAGGATTATCTTTACAAAACTTAATGTATTAAACTAGATATCCCTA
>NC_068991.1:22122843-22125134 GCF_001194135.2 Octopus bimaculoides
AAAGAGAGAAAGTTAGACAGATAGACAAATAGGTAGATAGGTTGATAGATCGTTAGGTAGGTTGGTAGATAGATAGATAGATAGATAGATAGATAGATAGATAGATAGATAGATAGATAGATAGATAGATAGATAGATAGATAGAAAGAAGTGAAACTTCAATGATATATATAATCCATATATATTTTTTCTCATTTCTCCTGTTTCCATATATGTTTCCCAAATAAACAACAATTTAACTGAATGGAACCAACCGCGTAAAACTAGTCAAGCGGAATTACTGATGTAGAACTAATTAGCTGCAACTAGTCACCTGGAACATTTACTATTAAACTGCTTAGTGACTTCAGAAGGGGTCAACCATGTGGAACTTGAATAAATGTGAGGAGACTCTACATGGTGGTTCACATTTCTAGAAGTGGCAGTCAAATCTCTCCTAAATCATATCCCATTGTCTTAGAAAGAGAAGGACACATTGAATATAACAACCCTAGGTAGATATAACTGAGAAAGAGATCAGATGGTAGTAACCGGAAACCCTGTGGTCATAGATCTAGTCCATTAGAGCTGAGCTGAGGCTGGATAACATCAATGATGGGAAATTAGTGATGCAGAACTAATAAAAGGATTTAGTCAGCTGAAACATTTGATTGGAAAGTAATTACAAGGAGCTTTCTGTTATTCTTCTTTCACTGCTTTCAGTCACTGACTGGACAGCTATGGTGAGGTACTGCATTCAAAGCTTTAATTGATTGTATCAACCTCAGTAATTATTTTAATTAGATACACATTTCATTGAACAATGTTTGTTGAAGTGCTAAGTTAGTGAACATAAAATGGTAAAAAAACATAAACAACATTGATTCTTTTATTTATCATACAAAACAGAAACACAGGCACTGATACACACACGCACATACACACACACATTCTCACACACACACACACACGCAGACATGTATCCATGTATGCGTGTATGAATGTATGTATGCTTGTATGTATGTATATATGTGTGTATGTATGCATGTATATATATATACACACACACACATACGGAGTCATACATACACACATATATAAATATACACATGTATATATATATATATATATATATACCATAATTCTTGTGTTAAAGTACAAATGACAGCCATTATAATAGACTCAGTACTAATATTAGAATAATATAAAGGGAAAAAGTACATTTGAGGGTGGGTAATCAGGGAAAGGGTGAGAGTTGGGATAGTACACCATGTTACTAACTAGTCAACTCTGATATTGATTTCAATTTTGGTACAAGGTCAGTAATTTCGGGGGAGGTGCAAGTTGATTATATCAACTCCACTACTCAACTTGTACTAATTTTAATGACCCTGAAGGGGATGAAAGCAAAGTTGACCTTGGTGGAATTTGAACTCAGAATGTTGTGTGTGTGTGTGTGTTGGCACTCTGTCGCTTACGACATTGAGGGTTCCAGTTGATCCGATCAACGGAACAGCCTGCTCGTGAAATTAACGTGCAAGTGGCTGAGCACTCCACAGACACGTGTACCCTTAACGTAGTTCTCGGGGATATTCATCGTGACACAAAATGACAAGGCTGACCCTTTGAATTACAGGCACAACAGAAACAGGAAGTAAGAGTGAGAGAAAGTTGTGGTGAAAGAGTACAGCAGGGTTCGCCACCATCCCCTGCTGGAGCCTCGTAGAGCTTTTAGGTGTTTTCGCTCAATAAACACACACAACGCCTGGTCTGGGAATCGAAACCACGATCCTATGACCGCGATTCCGCTGCCCTAACCACTGGGCCATTGCGCCTCCACACTCAGAATGTTAAGACCGACAAAATGCCACTCAGCATTTTGTCCAGCATGCTAACAATTCTGCCAGCACACTGTCAGTCAACCGCAATATTGGTTTCACATTGGTATATTATTGACTTTATCAATTTTATCTTTTATCTGTTACTTGTTTCAGTCATTGGACATACTGGGGCACCACTATAAAGAGTTTAGTTAAACAAATCAACCTTTTAAGTTTGGTTCTCATTCTAATGGTTTCTTTTGCTCAATCGTTAAGTTACTGGGACATACTGGGACATAAGCAAACCAACACTGATTGTCAAGCAGGGTAGGGGACACAAATACAAACACACATACACACACACATGCGATGGGCTTCCACACAGTTTCTTTCCACAAATTTTACCCACATGTGTGTATAAATATGTATATATATTTGTGCATATATATATATATATATATACATATATATATATATATATATATATATATA
>NC_068991.1:22125519-22126775 GCF_001194135.2 Octopus bimaculoides
GTGTGTGTGTCACCATCATCATAGGCACCGGAGTGGCTGTGTGGTAAGTAGCTTACTTACCAATCACATAACTTAGCAATTCAGCAAAAGGAACCGATAGAATAAGTACTAGGCTTACAAAAAAATAAGTCCTGGAGTCAATTTGCTCGACTAAAGGCAGTGCTCCAGCATGGCCGCAGTCAATGACTGATACAAGTAAAAGAAAGAAAAGAAAAAAGAATCATCATCATCATTTAATGTCCATTTTCCATGCTGGCCTGAGTTGGATGGTTTGACTGAGCTCTGGAAAGCCATCGGCTGCACCAGGCTCTGATCTGATCTGGCAATATTTCTACAGCTGGATGCCCTTCCTAATGCCAACCACTCCGGGAGTGTAGTGGGAGCTTTTACGTGTCATCGGCACAGGAGACTTCAATCACGTTTGGATAATGCTTTTTACATGCCACTGGCATGGCAGTCAGTCAGGGGTCACTGGCCACAGCTATGATATTGGTTTTACTTGACTCAATAGGAAGTTGATTATATGACCAGTCATAGAGTAACCAATGGTTTTGCATCCATAAAGTGCTTAGCTTTAATGATGACTCATCAGACTACAATAGCTGACCAATGGTCATTCTATGACCGGCTATATAATGAACTTCCTGTAAATACATTACTGCTTTAACTTTTAGAGTGTTTCTTTTTCGGGTATATGATCCACTGATGATATATGTGTTTATATATATATATATATATAGAGAGAGAGAGAGAGAGAGAGAGAGATAGATAGATAGATAGATAGATAGATAGATAGATAGATAGATAGATAGATAGATAGATAGATAGATATGCACATACATACACAGACACACATATATATACAGAGAGGAGAGAGAGAGAGAGAGAGGGGGGTAAAGGTAAGTATAAGTCAGGATGTGTGAGAGGTGAATATAGATTTATTTTCCTGTATGACTTTCATGAAATTATTGCCATTTTACCTTCCTCATGGAGTATTATTAATTTCAGTGTGCAAAATTATATGCACATATTTACATGGTTACACAGACGTATTACATTACACCACATGGTGACTAATTACTATGTAAACTGATAGCCAATTTCTGAATGGGGAGCTGTGAATGCAGCTTGATTCCCTGAAGATGTGATTCTTACACCTTACATAATAGTATAGCGATGTAAGAATCATTAAAACAGATGTAGGAATGAACATATTGAAATATCATTGAGGTTGTTTTCTGTTTCATATATATATA
>NC_068991.1:22126874-22129578 GCF_001194135.2 Octopus bimaculoides
ATATATTTATATATATATATATATATACATATATATAACTAAAAACAGATTTTTAAAAATTTATTTTTCGTTTTTGTCAAAAATTTTTAAAACACTTTTTGAAATAAAGAGAAATAATTGCACAAATATTATCACCAATTCATGGGAGGAAATATTATTTTGCCATAGAATTAACAATGCAAAATTATCCATGTAAAACCATTCATGTGATGTTAGTCCCATCAATCTAACTATATGGGACTGAACAATGAAGTGGAGTTAATTATGTTACCTATTTTAAATAATCTCTAAAAACAAATCATAGGGAATTAATTGTCTAGAACAAGGCACAAATGAACTAGTTAAGTGTATATAGTATTTATAACAGGTTATAAAAACAGAATCTAAAAAACTGGTGGTGGTTATCAGCAAAAATTACACTGAAAAGTGTGTTTGGTTTGTATATGCCATGGGGAAAAGAAGCTGTTATGTTTAAGGCCTGATTCTTCTTCTTGGAGACAAAGGGTTAGTTTTGGAATCTCTGATTCTTCTCTTCATGGAATACAATTATATCTAAACTCATGAATTTCGCAAAGGTAATTAATGACTATTTATTCAAATGAAGGAATAATTTATCTAAAACCTGGATGATGACAGTATAATTATATCAAAGTCTGTACAATGATGGTAGAATTAGTTCAAAGTCTGGATGATGACAGTTAATTTATTTAAAACCTGGATGATGACAGTGTAATTAATTTAAAATATGAACAATGACAGTATAGTTAGTTTAAAGTTTGGATGGTGACAGCATAATTTATTTAAAACCTGGATGATGACAGTATAATTATATTAAAATCTGGTTGATGATGGTATAATTAGATCAAAGTCTGGTTGATGACAGAATAATTAATTTAAAGTCCATATGATGAAGGTGTAATTAATTTAAAGATTGGATGTTGATGGCGGTATAATCAATTTAAAGTTTGAAAGATGATGGTATCATTTATTTAAAATCTAGATGACAGTTTAATTAATTTAAAATCTAAAAGATGATGATATAATTAAATTAAATATTGGATGATGGGATAATTAATTTAAAGTCTGGATGATGACAGTGTAAGTAATTTAATGTCTGGCTGGATGACAGTGTTATTCATTAATTTCTTCTTCTATCTTTCTTCTGTCTGAGTTCCGCCTGATGAACTTCAACTTGATTGGTCTGTCGGGTATGAGTACAATATTAGCTTTTGGTTTCACATCTTCATAATGGTATTCTAAATGGTAGTTCTGTATAATCTGTTGAAACAGAAGAGGAAAACACTGCAAAAGTTAAGAAGAAAGAGAAAAAGAAAGAAAAAGTGGGGAAAAGAGAGAAGGTGAGAGAGAGAGAGAGAGAGAAACAGAGATGATAGGAAAGGTAAGCAAAGTAAAAACTGTAATTACCCACCACACTAATTACCTTTCTAATAATCATTAACTGTCAGAGTAGTAATTATAGACTGGTTAATAGAGATTATATTAAGAATTCCAGTGAGTTATGCTGGACAGTAAAATACACTCAATGTGTGTTTTCGCACAATTTTGTAACTCCTACTAGCAAATGAAACACATGTAATGGTGACTAAATAATGCAAAAAAAAAAAAAATTTTCAATCTCCTTTTGATAATTTTTTTCTCTACAGAAAATATTTTCTTGTATTTTCAACGCTTATCCATATTTCACACAATAACATCTGCATTGAGATTTGGAATACTACAATAAGCAGATAAGCAGATGTACTTCATATATATATATATATATATATATATATATGTGCAGGGTGCAATGAGTAAATTGTCACCATTTTATATTTTTAATTTCGCGTTTGAGCATTGTTTGTTTTAGTCAACTACACAGTATAGTAAGGTCAGTTGAGCACTGTCTGTGAGAAAACCAGCACCATGACGCAACTCACTCTACCAGAAATTTGGAAACGATATGCTATACCACTTTGCATTTGCACTGGAAGCTCCAATATGAACATTTCAGAGTGTTTGGGTGGCAATTTGAGGAGATGTACCGAGAGTGATAAAAACCAAACATCCAGTCAGCATCATGGTGTTTGGAGTAATCACTAGTGATGTCAGCATTATGCCTCCATTCACCTTCCCACATGCCCTCACACTCAACATGGCACTAACTCCTTCGACATCAAGTGTCAGAGGAGGTAGTGCTGCCCTGGGTCAAGAGGGTGGCTGCTGGAAGACACTATGTCTGGTAACAGGATTCTGCACCATGCCACACAAGCAGGAGAACCCAGTCATGGCTGACAGACAAATTCTGCAACCACATCACCCCTAACATCTGGCCACCTAACCCCCCAAACTGCAATCCCCTTGATTACTATGTGTGGGGTGCAGTTGAGTGAGAGACCAACAAAAGATGAATTGAAATCAAGGATTATGGCAGCATTCACCAACTTAAACAAGGAGACTGTCCAGAAAAGTTGCAGGCGATTCCAAAGTTGTCTGGAGGTTATGGTTGAAGTCAATGGCAATTTTATTGAATAAATTTACTCTTTAAGATATTTTTATACAATTTTGGTAAATATATCTGTTAAAAGGAGATGTCATTTTTGCCTAATTTAGACAACAATTCATTCACTACATCTTGCGTGTGTGTGTGTGTGTGTGTGTGTGTGTGTGTGGTTGTAATAATAAAATCAATATAAACCATCATCAC
>NC_068991.1:22130108-22130971 GCF_001194135.2 Octopus bimaculoides
TGGGTTCAGTCCCACTGCATGGCACCTTGGGCAAGTGCCTTCTACTATAGCCTCGGGCCGACCAAAGCCTTGTGAGTGGATTTGGTAGACGGAAACTGAAAGAAGCCCGTCGTATATATGTATATATGTATATATATATATATGTATGAGCGTGTGCATGTTTGTGTGTCTGTGTTTGTCCCCCCTACATCGCTTGACAACTGATGCTGGTGTGTTTAGGTCTCCGTAACTTAGCGATTCAGCAAAAGAGACCGATAGAATAAGTACTAGGCTTACAAAGAATAAGTCCTGGGGTCGATTTGCTCGACTAAAGGTGGTGCTCCAGCATGGCCACAGTCAAATGACTGAAACAAGTAAAAGAGTAAAAGAGTATATTTGGGGTTAATTCTCATCATAAACATTGAATTGAAGTGAGAGATTTTGTTAAGTTAGATAGCAGTATAATAACCTATATAATGGGTATGAGTGATTGATAAAGTGAGTAAAGAAGTGAGTTGAGGTAATTTCGAAGACTGAAAGACAGACAGGTATATAAAAACAGTATATAAAGAGAATTTGAAAAATACCTTTGTCAAAAGTAGGTGTATATCAAGTTCTGCAACTCTTCGCCCTGCAGGTGTAAAAAATGAAACAGAAAGTAAGAAAAAATATGTTATCTCATCATTGTCATTCATCACTACTGCTGTCATCACCACAACCAGTACCACTGCTGCCACTACCACTGCTACCACTGCTACTGTCACCACCACTCCAATCACCACCACCACTCCAATCACCACCACTCCAATCACCACCACTTCAATCACCACCACCATCATCACCACCACCATCATCACCACCACCATCATCACCACCACCACCAC
>NC_068991.1:22131346-22135475 GCF_001194135.2 Octopus bimaculoides
CCACCACCACCATCACCACCACCACCATCATCACCACCACCATCATCACCACCACCATCATCACCACCACCATCATCACCACCACCATCATCACCACCACCACCACCACCATCACTGCTATCACCATCATCGTCATTATTATCATCACAATTACCATCACTAGCATTGCCATCATAAACCTTATCGTTATACATTTTCTCCTCGTCATCATCATCATTTTCATCCTCTTCCTCACCATCATCATCACAATTATCTTGCTCCTCATCAACATTCTCAATGTCACTCTCCTCTATCTCCTCCTGCACATCATCATCAACCCCCACTTCTATCCCCATCTCAACATCTTCATCACCACTGCTACCCCCATCTTTGTTAGCATTACCACTGGTTTCCTCATCTTTGTTAGCATCATCATTGTTACCACCACACCACCAGTGTCACCCTTGCCATCAATTGTCTGCTGGTCATATTGATATGAATGAAACATTATTACAGTTCATGCTTTGCTCCTTCTGGAGCAGGTCATGCTGGCTGAAGGTCAGTCACCAACAAAAATGTAAACAAACATATATATGGCATGGTTGTGTGGTAAGAAGCATGCTTCCCAACCATGTAGTCTTCAGTTCAGTCCCACTGTGCAGCATTTTAGGTATCTTCTATTACAGCCTCATGTTGGCCAAAGTTTTGTGAGTGAATTTGGTTGATGGAAACTGAAAGAAGCCTATCTCATGTATGCATGTATGTATTTAAGTTACAGGATGTAAACAAACCAACACTGGTTGTCAAGTGGTGGTCGAAAACAAACCCAAACATAAGGACAAATAGTGTTGGGGAGGGCCTGCTTGTCATATTCCTTTCTAATATAGATAAGAAACATGAACAGATCTATATATATATATAGTTGAAAATTACTTGCAAATGGACACGTGCGTTCGATGATATAATAATACAAATGGTTCGTTCTGTTGTCTGTAAACAAAGTCCGTTTTGTTTTTATGTCCCTGTTCATTTTTCTAACGTCCTGTACCCGGATATGCATCTATATATACATGTAGATATGGGTATGTACATATATGTATGTATACATGCATATCATTTGTATTATTATATATATATATATACCAGAGCAAAAGTAAAAGACACAAAGAGAACTCACCAAGACACATCCGTGCTCCCTGTCCAAATACTAGATTATAGTAATAACGACATCCAGGTTCTTTTCTGATCCATCTGTGTGGGTCATATTTCTCTGGGTTTGAAAACAAATTGATGTCTCGGCTGATGCTGTAGAGACTGGCCTGCACTTTGGTCTGTCGGAATATAATAGCAGAGTAATTTGTTCAGTAATTTGCAGAGTTGTGAATCAGAGAAGATTCAAGTCATTACTGCTTACAATTTAGATCACTAAAATAACACTCAAAGGCATGCATATCTCAGCTTCTGAGAGCATTTATCCAGAGTTGGATAAATTTATCCAGAGTCCTTTCTAATATAGACATGTGCAAGGTACCCATGCTGGTGAAATATAAAAGGCACTCGTGCTGGTGACACATCAGAGGCACCCGTGTGGGTGATACATAAAAGACACCCTGGACACTCTAAGGAGTGGTTGGCATTAGGAAGGGCATCCAGTCATAGAAACCAAGTCCAAACTGACCGGAGCCTGGTGCAGCTCTCTGGCTTACCAATTCCAATCAAACTATGTCAACAGATGCTAAATGATGATGATGATGATGTACAAGGCTCAAAATTTGGTGGGAGGGATCTAGCCGATTATATTGACCCCAAGGCTCAACTGGTACTTATTTGAGCAACCTCAAATAGATGAAAAGCAAAGTCAATCTCGGTAGAATGATGAATGCTAAATTTGCCTTTCATCTTTTGGGTTCGATAAATTAAGTACCAGTTGAGAACTGGAGTTGATATAATTGACTAGTCCCCTCCCATAAAATCTAAGGCCTTGTGCCTATAGTAGAAAGGGTTATTATTATTACCATCATCATCATCATTGTGGTGATGGTGGTTTATTTATACCTTTATAAAGGTATAAATAAACTGAAGATGTAGATGTCTATCTATGCCTAAAAACTTTGAGCAAAATATATATATATATATATACAACGAAAGAATGGAGAAATGAAAGAAGAAGAGAAAAGAAATAATGTGCAAAGAAATGAAAGGACAAAAGAGAATAGAGGAAGGAAATAAAAATATGGAAGAAATGAAAAAGTATGGAATACCATAATGCAATAATACAAATTTTTAACTCACCCCTGTGGGTACCTTGTAGCCACAGATGTTGACATCCTTTTGTAGGATACGACTGATAAAAAACACTATAGGATACACCCTGTAAATTAAAATCATAGAATATGAGGTAAAGCATGGTATGTAAAACTAGGAACAGTTGATAAATGCTGGGCCTTTCTATATCACAACAAGCAAATTAGAATTGGTAAAGTAAATAATTTAAGGAGACATACCAAGTTATTAGATATTAATCATTGACTAGTATTGTTTTTTTTCCTTCAGTGCATAAGGACATTATGGTAAGCTTCATGGCTTCCATTGTTCTCTACATTAAATATATTAACACTAATTCATCACTAAACTAACACAGTTAGGACCCTCTCTAAAATATACAGGACATGAGCAATATGTATAAAGAGTACTCTATTTTATAGAGGATGGTCTACAATATAAGGAGACAAGTGTTGATATAGAGTACCAGCTACAATATGCAGAGAGGACAGTCAACAGTACAGGGAACAACCTAAATAGTGAAGACCATCTAATATATTTAGAAAAGAGAGTTCATAATATAGCAGCTAGTTTATGATAGAGAGGACAATGTAGATTGTTAGAGGACCAGCTACAATGTACAAAATGTTATTCTGTTTTGTAGGGAATGGTTTACAGTACAAGGAGACTGCCATAGATGTAAAGGGCCATCAACATTACATAGAAAACATTGTCAGCAATACAGGGAGAACCAAGAATACAGAGGGCTATCCAGGATATTTAGAAAGGTCAATCTACAATATAAAGAACTTTCAATATAGAGGGGCATCTACAATGTGTAGAAAGGAGAGTCTACAATACAGGGGCTAGTTTATAACACAGGGGACAAACTACAACTATAGAAGATTATCTGCAATGTGTAGAAAGAGTAGTCTATTTAATAGGAAGCATCTACAATATACATAAAATGTAGAAGACCATTTACAATATGTAGTAAGGGTAAACTATTTTTAACAGAACAGTAAAACCACATCAGCTCAGTAATGAGAAATAGACCATGATGTATCAGATGATCATGGCCTAATTGTAAGTTAATAGTATTCCAGTTGCAATTGTATGATTGACTGATTAAATATTCTTAGAATTTCCGAACAAAATATGGTCATAAGGTGTGGGACAATCAGTGCAGAAGTTCAAGTGGTCCTTGAGAAGGCAGACGAACAGGAATCTTGGTGGAATGTTTAACCTCAGGTTAAAAAGAATTGTTTAATTTGCCATGATCACAATATTCTTACATCTCCAAACATGTGCATGAGACATTTTTAATTCTTACCTCTTATCTCACATGAAGATATAGTCATCTAATTCTTGGCTAACATACATAGCTCACTACTGGTAATCAGTGATACAGCCTATGGCAAGTAACTATTGTATTCATTGTAATGTTTATGCATAAATAAATGATTTCTTCATAAACTTCAAATGGACTTGGTTTTAATATAGGAAAAACACAGCCTAACCAAGATACCAATGGTTTGGCATCATCTCTAAAAATAGCCAAACAACTACTACTGCTATCCACAGGAATGTATATAAAGGACAAAAGACAGCCAGTCAACTACAGTTGAAACATTCCTGTCACAACATGGGACCTTGAAGACTGCTAAAGTGCAAGAAAGTATACTAGTCCTTTAATATTTGATATTCAATATTCAATATTTCATTCATTCAATAAAACAATCAATACTTCATTTAATTTTACTATATATACTATATATTCTATATCCTACATTAATATTATAAGAACATAAATAAAACATAAAGAAGAGACAGATTTGGAATTCTTTTGAATAATATATTCCTCTATACACTATCATACAAACCCCTT
>NC_068991.1:22135523-22144047 GCF_001194135.2 Octopus bimaculoides
TATATATATATATATATATATATATATATGGCAGTGCCATGTAAAAGCACTTGTGCGGCAACACATAAAAGCACCCGTGTGGTTTCACATAAATGCACCCATGCAGCTCCAGGTAAAAAGCACCAGTGCAGTGCCACATAAAGCACCTGTACAGTACCATGTAAAAAGCACCCAGTACACTCTGTAAAGTAGTTGGGTTTGGAAGGGAATCCTGCCATAGAAACCATGCCAAATCAGACTGGAGTCTGGTGCAGCACCCCAGCTTACCAGCTCCTGTCAAGCCGTCCAACCCATGCCAGCATGGACAAAAGATGTTAAATGATGAGGATGGTCACAATATATATATATATATATCAAAATTATGTATATACACGATTCACAGGCAAATTACTGCAGTTTCCATCTGAAATTAAATTTCTTACAGACATGCTTTGAAAATTGCCCTGGCAGTGGCCAGCTAGAACTCCAGATGTATTTGGACCTTGTCAATGATGTCTATTTACAGTCACATACCTAAAAGAAATATTTCAATCTGATATGTAGGAAACAGTGAATAATACATACAATGATATTGCAAGTAGTTACTGGCCCGAATAAAAATCCATTGAACACAATTGAAGAGGCATTTATAAGAGGTTTTATCTTGGATGAAAACCACAGTATCTTGCCTGTTGGTATACATTAAGTATGATACGTACATGGCAATTTTAATTTAATAATGTTTAACTTGCTTATAACAAATAATATTTGTATTTTATAATGTCCAAAAACAAGTAACAACTTCAAGTTAAGTTTTAGCTATCGAAATGTAACTGGCAGTCAATGGAAAGTGGATTTACACGTGCGCACACATAGTGGCTATTATATATTTATAACATTAACTAATCCATAAGGTAATGAGTTCAAATACTGACCTGACTGCTTCTTTGAAACATGCTTTCATGAAAGGCAGCTCCTGTAGCATCTCTGCCGTGACAGTTTCACTGTCACCCACAACACTCTGGATTTCTTTGTAGAGCTGCTCTTGGGCATCTGGGTTATTTGCCAGGCAATACAGGATCCATGAAGTGCTGGTTGATACCTGCAGTGTGTAACAATGATACTTAATACAATTCTATATTTGTGAGACGAGAAATTTATGTTATGGATACTATTTATAGTTGGACTGGCATCCCCATCTTGATTGTTGATTTCATTATATTTTCTTTATGTATCTTGTGCTGAACTCAGTTGTTGTATTGGAATTTTGAATACAACAACCAAGTTCACCACAAGACACCTGAAGATGGCAGGAGCATACAACAGCCAAAACATAATCAATCAAGATGATGACATCGGTCCAACTAATATAAACAGTGTACATAGTGACACTTAAGTTCCTGCTGGAAACTATATATTACTTATTAACCTTTTGCGTATCTTGTGTGTCACATATGATACACTAGACATATTTCCCTGGTGTCCATGCATCATATGTGATATGCATTTTCAATGTTTTCAACCACCAGAGCTTTATATTAATCAGAGTGTCTGAAACAAGGTCTAAGTATAAGTCAGAAAACAAGCTGAGTCATTCAGGACAAACTTATGAAAATGCTTTGAGCAGGCAAAAGGTTAAAATTAATAAATAAATAAATGTGCCCTTTTAAAGCCAAGCCAGGCCCATGGGCCCAGTTTTCCGGTTTCAATGGCATATGTGTTCCCCAGCTGGACGGGACGCCGTCCATCGCAGCGTTACTCATTTTTGCCAGCTGAGTGGACTGGAGCAACGTGAAATGAAGTGTTTTGCTCAAGAACACAACGCGTCGCCTGGTCCAGGAATCGAAACCACAATCTTACGATCATGATGCTGACACCCTAACCACTAAGCCACACGCCTCCACTAAAAGGTTAAAATTAGTATGAAAAACCTTCAATCATAGATCTGCTGGATCAACAACAAACAGCAACAACACCCCCAGAAGAATGAAAAGCCAAATTGACCTTGGTGGGATTTGAAGCAAGAACATAAAGCGACATAACTAAGTCCTCTCTCTCCCTCCCTCCCCCCTCTCTCTCTCTCTTTCTCACTCTCTATTTCTTTCTTGTAAGTTGCAAATCCAACATGGTACTGAGTGCCATACTATAACAGGTAGAAGACTAACTCACTGATTCAACAGATGCCATCAAAAGTTCTATAGCCATATGGATTGATTCTTTCATAGTGAGGAGTTTCTGAGACACAAGGTGTGTGAGTAGCTCATTATTTGTTTGTTTGTCTTCATCTGTTTCACTGGATAGCATAAGTTCTTGTGCCTTTTCCAGTTTCTAAAGAGGTAGTGAAAAACACGAAAGATAATCATGAAAAATAATAATAATAATAATAATAATAATAATAATAATAATAAATGTCCTGATGCAGTACCAGGCACTGGCTCTCTTATTGGAAGTGTTATCATGTTACATGTTTTGCCTTGGTGTAAAAGATAGGCTACAGCAAATATTCTGCACAATATCACAGATTTGCTTGTCAGTTGTTTGATCTTAACCAGTTGAACAACATCCCTTAGTGGTTGATGATTTGTGCATCTCTGATCATGAGCAAGAGTAGTCAGGAAGCATCATGGCCATATATATATATATATATATATATATATATATAGGGAGAATTCACAAAAAAACAACAGACAAAGACAGGTGGTAGAAAACAAACAGATGTATTAGTATAACGCACAGGAAGGTGGGGTAGGAGTGCGTAGGGGTGCGATGGGCTTATGAGGGAGGCTTTACGATGAAGGGGGAAGGGGAAGGTGGGTATGAGAGAAAGAGAGTAAGAGAGAAGAGAGAAAGAGAGTAGGGGTGAAGAGAAGTAGGAGTCAGAGCAAGAGAGGAGAGGTGGATGGGAGGAAGTAGGAGGGAGGGGAGAGGGGTGGGAGGAAGTAGGAGAGAGAAAGTGGGTATGAGAGAAGAAAGAAAGAGAGTAAAAGAGAAGAGAGAAAGAGAATAGGGGTGAAGAGAAGTAAGAGTGAAGAGAAGTAAAGAAAAGTAGGAGACAGAGCAAGAGAGGAGAGGTGGGTGGGAGGAAGTAGGAGGGAGGGGGATAGAGGCAGAGAGGCAAGGGGAGGAGGTTAGATGAAGAGGAGTGGAGAGTTGAGCCCATGTGGCACAAAGGAGCGAAGAGAGAAGATTAATCCCTGTTCACGGTTCAAACGGGAGTCCGGATGGCCCTTTAAGAATCAAAGTTAGGCAAATCAAGTTCATCTATACATTCATATTTATTCAGCCCTAGACCCAATATTCATGAATTTTTCCGAATTTATGACTTTGTTTTATAATCTGTAAGTTGATCTATATATGTATTTATTTTTTCAATATATTTTCATATGTCTATTGTTGATGTATTGATTACTCTATATGTTTTTATATATCGATTATATACTTTTGATATGTTTGATATATTGAATATACTTTCAGAGAAATTCATGCACGTTGGATCTGGGGCTGAATAGATATAAATGTATATGTGAACTTGATTTGCCTAACATTGATTCTTACTTCTACATTATTCTAACACCTCAGGTTTAATATCCTGAGCACTTCAAAGTGAAGTCTATGCATTGGAGGAAATATTTTTCTTTATAATCATATATATGTATATATATTGGAATGTTTGGAGGTGATGTACAGGAAATATATATTGGAAAAAATAAGGTACTCAGATATCTGGATGGTTGTACATTTACAGGTTTTTATTAATATGTCACATGTCTTATAGATATTAGCGCTTGCACCTATTCTTGTAGGTTCTTCAAATATAAAGAAGAACCTACAAGAATAGCTGCAAGCGGTAATATTTATAAAACATGTGACATATTAATAAAAATCTGTAAACGTACAACCATCCAGATATCTGAGTACCTTATTATCTTTTCCAGTATATATATATATATATGTATGTATATATATATGTGTGTGTGTGTGTGTGTGTGTGTGGATGGGGGTTAGAGGGAGTGAGTGTGTAAATATTAAACACTTGAAAATAGTGAGGTGTTTAATATGGTCAGAGGTAAAGCAATCAAAATTCGTTGTAACAGACAAATGTAGTAAAACATGAAATATATAACTGGAAAATTTTTAGTTGCTATAGCAATAACTCATCTAAAAATATATGCATGTGTAAGCAAAAGGTTCTCAATAGACAATTCTAAAATTAAAACGTTGTGGTGTGTATAGGGTCAGTGAGAAGGAGGTTACTTACTTTTTTAAGTAAAGATGATCCTATGGAAACCAGCTGATCATTGTAATGCTCAAATTCTCGCCACCGTTTTGTTCGAAATATTTTATAGAGTGGCATACTGAACAAAAGGTAATTGAGATGGCCAAGGAATCCTTGAAGGTTTTTCACAAAATCAATAGCAATTGAAGGTGGGTTTGCTTCCAGACAACCCAATCTCTCATTGAACAGCATTACTCCAGCAGCTGTAGTTGTTAGAAAATATATACTGTGTTGAAGAGATGACAATGATGATGATGGTAGGAGTGGTGGTGAAACAGTACTAAGGATAATAAAATGAAAGTAAAAACATTTCCAAAAATAATAATGATAATTGCAGTAGAGTGACTGTGTGAACGGTACCAGAGGGCCAAATGGATATGTGATGGGTAAATAGCAGATTAAATCTACCACTGGAAACAGTCATAGTCTTTGAGACAGCCTTCAGTTTCCAAATGCCAAAATTCACTCACAAGGAAGTGATTGAACCCAAAGCTATAGCAGAGCACACGTCACCAAAGTGCTGTGAAGTGAGATCTAACTTTACAACTTCACAGCCATACCTGTAGAAGATCAGAGGGGAAGAATTTTCTAAAGTTTTGAAGAAGAGGATCAGTCCTTGGGATAAATATTCAGGTATGTTATATATGTAAGGGTCACTAGTCCCAGAACATTTTCTTTCCTTTTTCTTTTTTCTCTTTTTTTATTTTGACACAAAACATTGGTTTTAGAGGAAAAAGGTATCGAATAAATTGTGTACTTTGTCAACTGTCATTATCATCATCATCATCAGCATCTTAACATCCACTCTTCTATGCTTTCATGAGTCAGACAAAATTCATTGAGACAGATTTCTATGACTTCCAGGCACTAACCCTCACCTGTTTGCAAAGCAAGTTAATATTTCCCCGTGGCCAGACTTTTTTCCACTGAAGATCGGAAATGGATCCAGTATAACATTTACAAATATTACATAATGTGAAAACAAAGCGGTACTAGTATGCACATGCATGTGCGGACATGCATACACACACACACACAAACACGTAGGTGCAGAAGTTTGATTTCCAACCATATGGTTTCAGGTTCAGTCCCACCACATGGCACTTTGACTAAGTGTCTTCTACTGAGTATAAAACAGAAAATTTTCTGGTAGGGGTAGGGAAAGTCATCTTTGACAGATTAGTATCCTATCCCTGTGAAATTAATCTCACACTCACTTAACCATACAAAAGCTGGAATAAAGTGTAGCTGATGCTGTGGAGCTTTATGGAATAAAAAGAAAATAACTGATGTTGCTTTTGGTTATTTTTCTTTCTAATGGTGAAAGCATATAGCCCAATGGTTAGGGTGTTGCACTCATGAATGCAAAGTTGTGATTTTGATTCCAGACTGGTTGATGTGTTGTGTTCTAGAGCAAAACACTTCCATTCATGTTATTCCAGTCCTCTCAGCTGTAAAAGAGTAACCCTGCAATGACCTGACATCCCATCGAAGGACAATGCTGTTATCTCAATCAATTATACACCATAGAAACCTGGTAGCCAGCCCTAGGAGACCTAGGACCTGAGAAAATACTAATAATATAAAATAATATAAAATACTCACTTTCCATTGACCATCGGAAAAGTTCTTGTCGGAGATCTTCAGTTTCACCATTATTTTTATGTGTTAAACATCCCAGTCTGTGAACAAAGTCATTTGCTACGGCATTTTTGGCGGGAATGTGACAAGTAATCATTTTAGGTACTAGCAGTTTCTTGCTCAGTATTTTTCGGTACCTATGCCAGACCTCACCCTGCCTGAAATACATATGTAATTGGCTCAGAATATTTAATAAATATTAAATATATTAAATATATTGAATATATATTAACCCTTTAGCAATCAGATTACTCTATCAACTGTAATGCTTATCTATTCATGTTGTTTTGTATCAATCATGCTTTATCTTGTAGCTCTGAGTCTTTGATGATGTGATTATTTCTTTTCAGAATGATACTGTAGGGTAAGTATAAGGGGCCAGATCTGGCCAGTATAAACATAAAAGAAATAGAATATTTGGGCCTGATATGGCTGGTTTGAATGCTAAAGGGTTAAATAGATAAAACAGATAGAAATATATACGTTTGATATATATTTATATAGAACATCAAATAAATATATAGTACAAAGATATAAATATATAGAAATGGTATATTGATTTGTATTGTGTGCAGTATATACATTTACCTATTATTTAAACATAATAGGTCATGCATTCAGTTGAGAAAAAAATTAAGGGCTACAATAAAAGCAAATGCTGGTCATTTTGAATTGTGAATATATGTAAAATATTTGTCAATAAATATAACAACCAACTTGAAAACATTCACTGATATATATATATGTATATATATATATATATATAGACACACACATATACATATAGACACACATATATATATGTATGTATGTATATATACATGCTCACAATAAATATATATATCTACTGGTAATATTTCAGATATTCAATTTGATTGTCACTAATTTTGGATAGACTTGATAACATTTTGTTAACATATATTTTTGAGGATATAATATTAATTTGAATTATATTTTCTATATATATGTATATGCATGTGTGTGTATATGTGTATGTATGTGTGTGTGTGTATGTATGTGTGTGTGTATATATATATATATATATATATATATATATATATATATATATACATATAGATAGATAGATAGATAGTTAGATAGATAGAAATACACATAAACACACACGCACATATATATATATATACACATATACACATATATATATGTATGCATGTATGTATATGTATATGTATATATATGTACATATATATACATATATATATATCTGTATGTATGTATGTATATATATATATATATATATATATATATATACACACATATATATATTCATGTTGATGCAATAGAAACAATTGTCAGCTTTATAAAGTGAAATGTATAATAAAGATGTAATTTTCGCTATATATATATTTTTTGTTTTATATATATATATACGTATATACTCTCACACATATATATTCATCTGTATATTCCTCTATCTCTCTCCCATTTTCTATTTATCTCACCCTTTCTATCCTCATAAGATATAGACTATAACCAGAAGTATGCAGTAGGTGTAAAGGGACATGAAGTAACCCACCCATGAACAAAACCAGTGGCACAGGTTCACTTCTCCAAGAGCTTCCCACAACTCATTTTTACAGTATGCATTAGTAAGGCACCAAATCTTTGGCCACCAGTCTTTTCTTCTGCTAGAAATAGCAGCTGAATTTCTTTAATCCTTTAGCATTTTAAACTGGCTATATCCAACCAAAATATTCTACCTGCTTTATGTTCTAACTGATCAGATCAGGCCTCTGACACCTACCCAACAATGTCATTCTGAAAATTTAGAATCACATCATGGAAATCTCAAAGCCATGAGACAAAATTAATTCAAAATGATGTCAGTAAATAAAATACATTTGACAGAATGATCTGAATGCTAAAGGATCAAATCACATCTTAAAAACAGAATAAGGGAAAGGCTGGAATGCTTTTGGTTAACCCTTTAGCAATCAGATTACTCTATCAAATGTAATGCTTATTTATTCATGTTAATCAGGGCTAATCTACATTTGAATAACAACAACGACAACTAAGATTGCACATCACATCCCATACCAGGGTGGTAGCCATCTGATGATGATGTGTCTGTATCTCATCAGTTTCTTTCAGCAAAAAATAAATATCATCATCATCATCATCATCACCGTTTTCGTTGTCATCATCATCTTTGTCATTGTTGACACCACCAAAACCACCACCACCACCAAAACCACCACTACTACCACTACCTCCATCACTACCACCACCACCACCACCACCACCATAGCCACCCATCAACACCACCATTATAATCATCATTAAGGTCATTATAACCATCTTTATATTAAAAATGCTTCTTGTGTATACTCACGAGTTAAATATACCAATTTCCAAATCCTTTTCCCTCCGGTAGTGAGCCAAAGGTTCCAATGGGGGTCTGATTGGTTGACGACCATCTGCACGGATAACATTCATGTATTCTTCAGCATTTGAAATTGAGATGATTTCTTCTGGACCAAGAGTTTCTTTGATAATTTCACCATATTTCTCCGACCTTTTATGAAATATCTGAAAGACAAAGATGGGCCTGACGTTTAAGAAACAGTGAAGAGGTCTCATTTGAAATATATATATATATTATAT
>NC_068991.1:22144131-22144710 GCF_001194135.2 Octopus bimaculoides
TGTGTATTTACGTAAAAGATTATAACGGTCGTATTTTTCAACCAATTTTCTCAAAACTGGGAATATACACTACTTATGTTCCAGGGATGGTTTTAGACTCTTAAAATTTTTCACATAATGAGTAACAGGCCCCCTCGGGGCAGAAAACACTTGTTCTTGGGTTACGTGGAGAAGGGAGGTATCTCTTTGTGAAGTAACTTTCAGAAATTGATTGTCTCCCTTACAGCCATTGGACATTTAAAAAAAACATAAAGTATATTGTTTTTTATATTAGATTCACATCTTTGGAAGATTTTTAAAATATTTACTTCTGGTTTTCTAGCATCAGTGACGTCTATATATCTCTATATCTCTCTATCCATCTCTCTCTATCTCTCTCTATCTCTCTATATCTCTCTATCTATCTCTATCTGTATATCTATCTATCTCTCTGTATCTATCTGTCTATATCTTATCTATCTATCTATATCTATCTTATTTGCCTAACTAGCTCTCTCACACACACACTCTCTCTCTCTCTCTCTCTCTCTCTCTCTCTCTCTCTCTCTCTCTCTCTCTCTCTCTCTCTCTCTCTCTCTC
>NC_068991.1:22144935-22147454 GCF_001194135.2 Octopus bimaculoides
TTTTTTTTTTTTTTTTGTTTTTTTTTTTGTAGATGAAATTATTGATAAAAGTAAATTCATAATTTACTGACAGAAGTAACTTCAAAAATTTCACTTAAATTCGTACACGTAGTCAATTTCCCTAAAAATTTCTTATTTACTTTTGCAACAGTTTTGTGTTTTTCTGTTGTAAACAGCTTTTTTCTGGTTCCTTTGATCTTGGCTCTTTGATTCACTGACAAATTCCACTTCAACCCATACAATTCTTTATTTTCCATAAAAATTTCTTATTTACTTTCTGCCTGTCATATTAAGAAATATAATTTCTGTTACCCAGTTATTTTCATTGTTTACTATTTTCTGCACCTGTGTATTTCTGTATATGTATATAACCATGGTTAGAAGGAAAGTGTCAAATTTGTCTACAATGTCAAGGTCAGCCAAAAGAATGTCTCTGTCTAGGGTAAGAGAGACAGCTGCAGAAAGGGAAATATATCAAGAAATGGTGGTTGTGGTGGTGGTGGTGGTGGTGGTAATGATGTTGGGTGGGTGCTTGAATAAGCCATAATAAAATCAATCTTACCTTAAATATTTCAGTGAAACACAGTTTGTATTTGTCTCGGTAATCTAGCAAGTTGCCAATAAATGGTAAGCCTGGAGCACCGGGAATTGCTTTGAATGGACAGAGTTGTACATGATCTGAGTCAGATGTTTCAGGGAGCTGGACATGGTTGAAGGGACATTTCTGTAAGGAACAAGAAGAAATGTGTCAATAACATATATTTGATTTATCACAAGAAAGTTTAGGGTTTTATTTTCCTAGTTTTTATTCAGAAGTCTAAGGAAATGATCAATACACACACATACTCACACACACACACAGGCATACATGCACATACACACATACTTATAATATGTTTGTCAGCCATGTAGTTATATAAATAGCATTTATTTGGATGTGCGGCACTTCGGGCAAGTGTCTTATACTATAACCCTGGACCAAAAAAACCTTGTGAGTAGATTTGGTTGGTGGAAACTGAACAAAGCCCATCATGTAAGTATGAGAGTGTGTATGTGTGTGTGTATGCATACACATGCACATAAGTCTCTTTATCATGACATTGCACAATAGCTATAAAAGAATGTCATCATATCGTCATTACACAAGTGTTACTCTTGTAAAGGTACATGATTTAATGGTTAGGTATCAGATTCATGATTGTAAGGTTGTGGTTTCAACTGGGCAATGTAGTATGTTCTTGAGCAAAGTATTTCATTTCATGTTGCTCCAGTCCACACAGCTGGCAAAGATGAGTAACCCTGTGATGGACTGGCATCCTTTCCAGGGAGGAATATTCAGTCATGGCCAAAAGTTTGGAACATAGGTCTGAAAATTTGAATTTTTATATTAAATGCCCAATGTTATATTAATTTGCAATATATTATTACTTGGTCAAAAGTTTGAAAAATAGGCCTGATAGTTAGAATTTTTATATTAAATGCCCAAATATATACATTGTATATATTTGAATCAAATTGTACTTGGGCATAACAATTTTAATTTTTAAGAAAAATGTTCCAAACTTGGCCATGACTGTATATGCCATAGAAACTGGGAAACTAGCTCTACAAGTCTATATAACTTAGAAAGGATCTTTATCATTTTATCTTTATCTAAGCACTGTTTTTTATTTCTAGTCTGCTATGAAACATTCATGAAGGAAATATTATGTTTGAAAAAAAGGGAAGGTTGCCCACAGGAAGGATATCTGACCCTACAAAATCTGCCTTCATGAATTTTGTCTGACCCATACAAGCAGGGGAATGTAAGCACAAAAACAATGATGACAACAGAAATCCCATACCTGTGCATTATAGTGTTCAGATGAAGCTGTTACAGCTACAGGATGTGGAAGTAGTTTGCCAAAACCACCAGTTAGGTTGGGTATCCGGAGCACATTTGACACTGTTAAATACAAAAATATGAATACATTTATAAAACATTATTTTCTTTTTTTTTGCAGAAAGAAGCCTAGGTTATATATATTATGTTTATAACTTTCAATATGAATTAATATTCACAATTCTTAATTTTTTTTCCCTTTGCCATTTTTAAATAATTTTCAACTCTGAAAATAAGCTTAATTTTATACACCCATCTAAAAATAAGCCAAATTTACTTATGATCTTCTCATGTAGGTAAATCCACTCATTTCCATATATTTTTTTTTTTTCAAAGTATGTTTATGATATAAACATCTACAAAATAAGTGCAGGCAGGTATGACGGCGAGCTGGCAGAAACGTTAGCATGCCGGGCGAAATGCTTAGCGGTATTTCATCTGCCGTTACATGTGTGTGTGTGTGTAGCTGTGTGGTAATAAGCTTGCTTCCCAACCACATGGTTCTGGGTTCAGTCTCACTGTGTGGCATCTTGGTCAAGTGTCTTCTACTAAAGCCTTGGACCAACAAAAGCCTGAGAGTGGATTTGGTAGGCAGAAACTGAAAGAAGCCTGTCATATATATATATATATATATATA
>NC_068991.1:22147854-22150506 GCF_001194135.2 Octopus bimaculoides
CAGATGCATTTTGAACAACAAATTTTTCTATATTTTTCCTGCGTGGAAATACAACCTCCTTTTGTTGTGTGTGTGTGTGTGTGTGTGTGTGTGTGTGCGTGCGCGCTTGTGTGTGTGTGTGTGTGTATTACATATAAAAACTTGAATGAAAAGGAAAACTACTCTTACGCTTTCCCATTTCCACTTATCTATGTGCATATGTGTTGAGATATTTGATATAGATGTTTGTATATGCTACTATTGAAATATGAATGTGTGTGTGTGTGTGTGTGTGTGTGTGTGTGTGTAGTGGTTTTAGAGAAGAATTTAGATGAGCTCATTTGTAGAAATAATATCTACAACTACAAACACAGCAACAACAATAACAAGACCAACATAAACTGTGATAATCAGAGTAGCAATAAAAGAAACACTCTTAACCTTATAAGGGAGCCTCTAGCCAGTTATACCAGCTCCTAGAAATAACAGCAAAATCTCCCTCAGATCACAGTCTTAAATAAAGAAGGGTACATTGGACAGTGTAGTCTCTAATGTACAAAAGAATAGGATGGTCATGGCTGGAATGCCTTTGAACACAGGTCTTCTCTACTGCAGCTTACCTGGTGTTCAGTAACAACAACAATAACAATTTTAACAGCAACAATAACAAATAAGAGCTGTAATAACAATGATCATAGCAATACCAGTTATACTAATAACAACCATAACAACAACCACAGTGACAACAACAATCATAACAATAATGACAATAATTGTAACAATAACAATCATAATAACAATAATGACAATAATTATAACAATAACAATCATAATAACAACTATAACAACAATCATAACCAAAACAACAGCCATAACAACATGCAGAACAGCAACAACCATAACAACAGCCATATTAACAACCATAATGATATCAACAACCAAAACAATAACAATTAAAACAACAACATCCATAAAGAGCCAGCTATTACCTGCAAACTAGTTTTAGTTGATGACATGTACCATGCTTTTCCTAATTGCTTTAGGTACCTGTGAAATTGTGAGAAGGTATAGGTACCCTCTTGTCTTGGTTCTCCCATCCTTTGATCCAGTGGCATACCCAGGGTGTTGAAGCTGGAGGGAGAGAGAGAAAGTTGCTCCAGCATTTAGCTAGTACTCTTTTATAGCTGTGTAGAGTGGCGCAACATGAAATAAAGTGCCTTGCTCAAGGACACAGTGTACTGCCTGGTCCAAGAATTGAAAGCAGAGCATTCTGATTGTGAGCCAAACGACCTAAGCACTAGAACATATTCTTTTAAAACAACAACGAAAGTAACAACAACACAAGCCATAGCAACAGCAAATATAATGACAATCATAACAACAACTATAATAACATTAACCATGACTACAACTAATAAAATTGGCTCTCTGTTGGTCCCAACAACACAGGTTACACTTTATTGAATCAATGGAACAGCCTACTTGTGAAAGTAATGTGTAAGCAGCTTAGTGCAGCACAGGCATGCATCCCCCTAATGTAGTTCTCAGGGAGATTCAGTGTGACACAGAATGTGACAAGGCTGGCCCTTTAGAATTACAGGTACAACTCACTTTTGATAGTTGAGTGGACTGGAGCAATGTGAAATAAAGTGTCTTGCTCAAGGGCACAATACACCACCAGAAAGTGAACTCATGACCTGACGATTGTGAGCTGATTACCCTAACCACTAAGCCACATGCCTTCACAGGCAACAACTATAACAACAACCATAACAACAATCATAACAGCAACAATAATATAAATTACAACAAACTCAACAACTTCCTCAAGAATAGTAACAAAATCTTACTGAAATTTCTTAATTTCATTTTCCCGTTTCACTTTTGATGTGCTTCAGTATATATCACAGGTGTATATATGTGTGTGTGTGGTTGCATGTATATATATATATATATATATATATATATATATATATATGTAGTATCAAATTAGTAGTCTTTAGAGCATCAGATAGAATGCCTTGTGGTATTTGTTCAAAGTTCAAATCTCATCTGTGACCAGATAAAAAAAGGAATCCAGCCCTTTGGAATAAGGTAAGAACAATGACAGACTTGGAAATTCTTAAATAATATGTGCTCAAGAATATTGGTAGATTACTCCCAACTTCAGCACACCACCTTTCAAAGGAGAATTCAAGGGTTACTTTATGTGCATTCAATGAACAAATTTATACATACATACATATATGTATGTGTGTATATTAATACGTGTATGTATATGTATCTGTGTACGAATGTATATATATGTGTGTATGTGTATGTATATATATATATATATATATATATATATATATATATATATGTATGTATGTATGTATGTATGTATGTATATGTAAGTATATATATATATATATATGTGTATGTATGTATGTATAAAATATATATACACAGGTGTTGTTCAGTCTTATAGGTTGTGTGATGGGCTACTGAATTTATACACAACAGGGATGAACATTTTGTCATCATGCTGCTGCTGCTGCAACTGATGATGATGATGATGATGACGTATATGAATGGAAAGTTGAAGAAAGATGATGGTGCCAGCAGTTTTGGTAGCAGTGGGAGATTTTATATCTAATTATATATATATATATATATATATATACATATATA
>NC_068991.1:22150771-22152936 GCF_001194135.2 Octopus bimaculoides
TATATACACACACACATACACACCCATATGCACTCAGCTCTTGGAATTCACTTTCACATTTTATATAGTCATTCACAAATAGTTTAACAGTATGTATATATGTGTAATGTGTGATTCCGGAAAAGTCCATATATAAAGACTTCTTGTTAACTAAAGACTCACGGATGTGACAAAGGAAAAGAAAGAGAAGCTGGAAGTGAAGGAAGTTGTTGTGATTATGCTCACAGTGGTATTTTCAATGATGGAAGTGGTTGTGGTGGTGGTGGTGGTGGTAGTGGTGGTGGGTGATGGTATTGTTTATTGTTGCGGTGGTAATGGTGGTCACAGTTTTGTTCATAACTGTGTTTTGTGAAGATGGTGTTGTTCCTGTTCTTATCTAATCCCAGATGTGCCTTGACTATCCAGAGCTGTAATCAAATGCATTCCAGTAACAATCAACCCATTTCCGCCTATATTTAGAGAACCCCCAAAACACTTTATCCTGAGTTCTTTTCTAAGATAATGGGTGTTTGATTTGAGGAAGATTTTGCTGCTATTTTTACCAGATCAAATGACAATGTGATGATGGTTTTGGTTACTATTTTTAGCTAATATAGTTCTATATTTAAGAGATGATGAATTATATACATTATTTACATTATTTACATTTGACGGATATTTGTCCTCATCTTGTTTGCTGTTAACACATTTCGGCTGATACACCCTCCAGCCTTCATCATGTGTCTTGAGGAAATTTCAAACCTGGGTTCTCATTCCTAAGGTATTTTTCGGTGTTATTATTATTATTATTATTATTATTATTATTATTATTATTATTATTATTACTATTATTCAGGTCACTGTCTGGAATTGAACTCGGAATCTTGGGATTAGTAGCCCATGCTCTTAACCACTACACCGTATGCCCGTGCCAATGGACATAGGGCATAGTGGTTAAGAGAGTGGGCTACTAACCCCAAGGATTAGGAGTTCGATTCCAGACAGTGACCTGAATAATGATAATAATAATAATAATAATAATAATAATAACATCGAAAAATACCTTAGGAATGAGAAGCCAGGTTCGAAATTTCCCCAAGACCCCCGATGAAGGCTGCTGGGTATATCAGCTGAAACTTTATGTTAACAACAAACAAGATGAGAACAAATATCCTTGTAAATAATGTAAATAATGCATTTTTAGCAAGTCATGCCATTTTTCCCCCATTGTTTTACAAAGCCTTGGACTACATTTTCAAATGTGACCTTTTAAGATGATGGATTGTAGTTAGACAAAGGTTTTGGTTGCTATTCCTAGCAGGTCAAGCAACTCTTTTGTTTCCAATTTTTTTCAGCATTAATAGACCTTGGATAACATTTTCAAATGTGACCTTTTATTATGGTGGAATATTGATAGACAATGGTAAAGGGTTTGGCCTCTATTGTTAGCAGGCAAAGCCATTGTTTTGTTACCATATTTTTTTTCAGCATTCATGTACCTTGGATTACATTTTCAAATGTGACCTTTTATTTCAAAGGTAGAGTGTAGTTTAGGAAAGATTTTGGATGCTATTTCGTTGCATGTCAAGTTACCATGTTGAGGTTCCCATATTTACTTTGTTGCTTTTTCTTGTTATTTAACCTAATAACAACATTGGTGGACATTGTTACTAAAAAAAAAAAAAAACTGGAATCTAGCCCTGTCCATTCTGTCTAGGACTTCACCGGTCAACATATCTTCTTTTTGAAGAAAGCAGAGAAAGAATTCAATGGAATTTGGCTGTTATTTCTAGAAGGTTGTGACACTGTTTAACACAGGGGTTCTTAACCATTTCATTTTTTGCCTATAGACCCCTTTAATTCCTATTTTACTCTACTGGACCCTAATAAACATTTGATGTTTGGAAAAAAGGCTGACAATTATGGTGGTTGTAGTGGAGAGCTGAGAAGTATGGAATAAAGTGTTGAGTGTTGGTCAGGAGCGATGAAGATAGCATTTTTGTTGCACTTAGTGACACTAATAGGGCGGGAACTAGTAGTTGTTTTTATCTTAAAAGATGACGTTAGCAACATACATATACACGAACACTTACGCATCCACTCATATGTATGGATACAAACACTTATAAATGTAAAAATAAATATATATCTACAGATATAGATACATATATATATATATATATATA
>NC_068991.1:22154327-22158260 GCF_001194135.2 Octopus bimaculoides
ACCCGCACAAGAGCCAGCCCAGGGGCACCGGCAACGATCCCGCTCGGAAGATTTCATGTGTCGCCCGCACATGAGCCAATCCAGGGGTACTGACAACGATCCCGTATATTTATATATATACATATATATATATGTATATGCATATATATATATATATGTGTGTGTGTGTGTGTGTGTGTGTGTGTGTGTGTGTGTGTGTGCACGTGTGTGTGTGTGCACATGCACGTGTGTGAGTTGGGTGCTTTTAACATGTTGCCAGTATGAATGCTTATTATGTGGCACCAGCACAAGACTCTTGCAGGCAAATCCTCTCCACCAAGAGGAGCAGCTTTAACACTTCTGCTGTAGGGCATGGGTCTTCTTGAGTACAGCAAGGCACCAGGCATCTTGGTCCTTTTTCATCTCATCTAAAAGGCTCAGCATCCTGAGGTTGTCCTTCAGTACTTCATCCCATGTCTTCCTTGGTCTCTCTCTTCCATATGCTCCATCTACTTTGAGAGAGTAGCACTTCTTTGTTGGCATCCAGTCACATCACATGACCAAACCAGTGCAGTTTTCGCACTTGCACACTGCACACTCTTTACCTAACTTCTCTCTCAATACGCTAGCACATCAAACAGAGCATACCAGCCCCATTCCTCTCTAGCCTTTGCATGTCTTCTACATTGAGGCCCCATGTCTCACTACTATTTAAAATTGTTATCTGTATACATGCATCATACAATCTTCCTTTCACTCAGTGAGAGAAACCTGTGGTTGCCAACAGAGGTAAAAGCTTTTTGAATTACCTCCATTCCATTCTTATTCTAGCTATCACACTTTCTGTACATCCTCCTCCACTATTAATTCATTCCCAAGGTAGCAGAAATTATCCAGTGGTGTATTCTATAAATATGCCTAGTAAAAGAATCATGAAAGCATGAAATTATTAGTAGCTCTTTTGGTATGTGGGGACACGGACACACACGCATACGCACGCACACACACACACACACACGCACGCACACACACACACGGACACACACACACACACACGCACGCACATACACACACGCATACGCACACACGCACGCACACACATACACATACATACAGGCACATACAATGTTCAGCACTCATTCTCATTGTTTGATATTAACATTTATATATACAATGGGGTACTGAAAATTTCCTGGCTTTAAGAGTATTGCAAAAGGCCTGGCTGGAAGCTCAACCTCATGAGTTCTTTTACAGGGCTTGGAAAAACTGAAAGACCACTGCAGTAAATGTGTAACTCTGAGAGAGGAATACTTTGAATAAAATCATAATTAATTGATCCTCTTATATTTTCTTTTACCCAAAGCCAGGAACTTTTCAGCACCCCTGAATATACATACATACATGCATGCATACATACATACATACATACATACATACATACATACATACATACATACAGAGTGAGTGAAAGAGAGAGTCTTGTAACTCTTCTGCAGCAATAAACCAGTTTTGTTCTTGCTCTTTCCTTCAAGCATAAAGTCACCTCGCTTCTATAGTCTTACTCAGTCAAATCAGATCTTAGTCTTGAAATCTGTATGGTGATCTCACTAGTACTGGTGCCAAGAAAAAGCACCCAGTACATTCTGTAAAGTGGTTGACATTAGGAAGGAAACCCAGCTATAGGAACCAAACTAAAGGTAGCTCACTCAATAAACTCAGTTTTGCTTGGTTCAATTATACAGGAAAAATGGAACTCAAAACATATTATTTGTGAAAACTATATATTTGTGAAAAGAGCAAACGTTGTCTCATAAGCAGTTGTGCAGGCAAAAGTGTTTGTAAATGTCCTCAGATTGACCTGAAAATTTTCACACCTATGTTAAAAGTGCTGGGGAGCTTCCATGGCAACTTTGAGTTTGCTGAATTGAAAGGCATGGCCTCTAGGGCAAAATTCCTCATCTTTAAAATGTTGCCCAAGTAGACCCGAATGAAAGCAGGTTATAATACTAGTATATAATAATAATGATAAATAAATGTGCCCTTTTAAAGCCTAGCCAGGCTCATGGGCCCAGTTTCCCGGTTTCAATGGCGTATGTGTTCCCCAGCTGGACGGGACGCCAGTCCATCGCAGCGTTACTCCTTTTTGTCAGCTGAGTGGACTGGAGCAACATGAAATGAAATGTTTTGCTCAAGAATACAATGCAACGCCCGGTCCAGGAATCAAAACCACAATCTTGCGATCATGGTGCTGACACCCTAACCACTAAGCCACGTGCCTCCACAATACTAGTATATACATATTTTTATTAATATTTATCAGAAGCAAGGTGGTGAGCTGGCAGAACCATTAACATTCCAGGCAAAATGCTTAGCAGCATCTTGTCCATCTTTGCATTCAGAGTTCAAGTTCTGCCAAAGTTGACTTTGCCTTTCATCCGCTCAGGGTTAAAATTAGTACCATTTGAGCACTGGAGTCAATGTAACTGACTTCATCCCTTTCCCCAAATTTTTGGCCTTGTGCCAAAATTTGAAACCGGTATTTAGCAGATGCAACAGAATGACTCAGAGTTTCAAGATTTTTGGGCATTAGCACTTATAAAACTTCTCAAACTTTGATAAGTGCTGGTGCAGGAAACTCTTAGCCTTTGAGTCATTCTGTTGCTTCTGCTAAATTTTAATACATATATAAATGCATATTTATATAGGTGTGGCTGTGTGGTAAGTAGCTTGTTTACCAACTATATAGTTCCGGGTTCATCCTACTGTGTAGCACCTTGGGCAAGTGTCTTCTACTATAGCCTCAGGCAGACCAAATCTTTGTGAGTGGATTTGATAGATGGAAACTGAAAGAAGCCTGTCATATATATATATATATATATGTATGTATGTATGTATGTATGTATGTATGTATGTATGTATGTATATATATATATATATATATATATATATATATATATATATATATATACATACGTTGTCTCATAAGCAGTTGGTATCCTTCTGGATCAAGCCAGAAGGATACCAAGAAGCAGACCAATCCCAAAAGAAGGATTTGGAAGCTAAAGAACTCTTCACATGGTCAGAGATTTAGGGACATCCTCTTCCACAGGTTCCCTCAACCGCTAAAATGTGACACTTTTTCCACACACCTATCCTCATCCATTCTCACCACATGACCATACCAGTGCAGTCATCTCTCTTGCACACCACATCTGATGCTTCCTAGGTCCAACGTTTCTCTCAAAGCACATACACTCTGTCGTGTATGCACACTGACATTACACATCTAGCGGAGTATACTGGCTTCATTCCTTGCAAGCTTACACATGTCCTCAGCAGTCATAACCCATGTTTCACTGCCATGTAGCATGGCTGTTCGTACACATGTGTCATACAGTCTACCTTTTACTCTGAGTGAGAGGTCCTTTGTCACCAGCAGAGATAGGAACTCTCTGAACTTTACCCAGGCTATTCTTATTCTAGCAGCTACACTTTCAGAGCATCCACCCCTGCTACTGACTTGGTCACCTAGGTAACGGAAGCTGTCAACTACTTCTTGTAGTTTTTCTCCTTGGAATGTGGCAGAAGTTGTTCTCTGCACATTTTCAGTGTTTATTGCTCCTGAGATCTGCCACATACAAAAACTATCTTCCCAGTTAGCCTTCCTATGATATTGCTGCACCTCTTATGTGTCCATAGCTTACACTGGCTACGTCTTATAAAGTTTCTACCTATGCCTTTTCTACAGATCGAGCAGGGCCATCTACCTGAAGGGATTTGTGGTTTGTCTACCTTCCTACTTATTAAGACTTTGGTTTTAGCTAGGTTGACTCTTAGGCCCTTCGATTCTAATCCTTGCTTCCACACCTGAAACTTCTCCTCTAGTTCTGATAGTGACTCAGCAATTAGAGCAAGGTCATCAGCATCAGCTCCCAGGGGCATCCTGTCTTATAT
>NC_068991.1:22159139-22160464 GCF_001194135.2 Octopus bimaculoides
ATATATATATATATATATATATATATATATATATATATATATACGTATGCATCTGCACCACCGGATGCTCCTGAACCAGTAGTTGAGTGTCCCACCCATGTGGATGTGTCAAAACAGTTGTCGTGATTAATAATAAATTTCTCGTATATTCCATCTTCTGTCTTTCATTTGCCACAAATATATACATATATATGTATATGTATGTATATATGTATGTATATATGTATGTATGTATATATGTATGTATGTATGTATGTATGTACATGTGCACATGTGTGTATGTGTGTGTGTGTGTCTGTGTGTGTCTGTGTATGAGTGTGTATGTATGAGTGTGGGGGCACATAATTACAAAATATTTTTTAAAGTTTTGTCACAAACAGGTTACAAAATGTCAAAATATTTCTTCAATTTATTTCATTTTAATAAGGCCGTTCATCAATAATTATGTTTATTTATAGCTATTACAGAGCAGTACAAACTTTATATATACATATATGTACACACACACACACAACACACACACACACACACAACACACACACACACACACACTCACACGCACACTCACACACACACATACACACACACACTCACACACACACACACACACACACTCACACACACACACTCACACACAAATATATAATACATATCATGAGAGTTGGGGGCCTTGTGTCTATTTTAGAAATAATTATTATCTCTTTGACTTTTTACATGCGTTCACTGTGACATCAGATACCCTGCTATGCCAAGCAAATAGGGTATCTGATGTCACAGATATTATTGCTACTTAGGTTGACTGCTAATCTTAATAAAGCTGATATTTATTATCAATTATTAGTAAGCAGTCATTTATCTGTTGCGTAATTTATGGGTAATCAAGGTTGTAGTCCACCCTTTCAAATATGGGGCCCTATGTCTCTGAAAGAAGTTATGGGTGTATCTATATTGACTCTCTCTGGAGACAAGTTTAATACTGAAGGATTCCTGCTTTAAACCATTTATAATTAAATATCAGAATTTCAAAAAAGAATTAAATCATTTGTACCATCTGGAATTAGTTCACAATTAGCTGAAGTAAAAGACTGCCTTTTCCTTAAAAGCATATTCAGGAGAATTGTTGACTCTTTGAGGGTATTCCCCTTTCCAACTTGAGTTGGTTGCAATTGTTACTAGGTGTTTATTTATCTCTTTTGAAGCAAACTTAGTTTCCATACATGTATTTACTATAGTTTTCCTGTCTTTGTTATCCAAATTCATGCCACCAACCACTCTAAGTCATTTCTCTTAACTCATGTACATTATATGTATTATTATATATATAT
>NC_068991.1:22160621-22165714 GCF_001194135.2 Octopus bimaculoides
TGTGTGTGTGTGTGTGTGTATCATCATCATCGTTTAACGTCCGCTTTTCACGCTAGCATGGGTTGGACAATTTGACTGAGGACTGGTGAAACCAGATGGCTACACCAGGCTCCAATCTGATCTGGCAGAGTTTCTACAGCTGGATGCCCTTCCTAATGCCAACCACTCTGAGAGTGTAGTGGGTGTTTTTACGTGGCACCAGCATGAGGGCCAGTCATGCGGTACTGGCAACGGCCACGCTCAAAAAGTGCCAGTAAGGCGACGCTGGTAACGATCATGCTCGAATGGTGCTATTTACGTGCCATTAGCATGGAAGCCAGACAGCTGCTCTGGCAATGATCACGCTTGGACGGTGCTGTTAGTGCTCCACTGGCACAGGTGCTAGTCATCGAATATGGTTCAATTACGATTTCGATTTCACTTGCCCCAACAGGTCTTCGCAAGCAGAGTTTAGTGTCCAATGAAGGAGAGGTGCAATGGCCCAGTGGTTAGGGCAGCGGACTCACAGTTGGAGGATCACGGTTTCGATTCCCAGTCTGGGCGTTGTGTGTGTTTATTGAGTGAAAACACCTAAAAGCTCCACGAGGCTCTAGCAGGGGGTGGTGGCGACCCCTGTTGTACTCTTTCGCCCCAACTTTCTCTCACTCTTTCTTCCTGTTTCTTGAGTAACGCTGCAATGGACTGGTGTCCCGTCCAGCTGGTGGGGAACACATACACCATAGAAACCAGGAAACTGGGCCCATGAGCCTGACTAGACTATGAAAGGGCACATAAATAAATAAATATATATATATACACACACATATATATATATATATTAATATTTAGTAGAAGTAACAACGTGACTCATATGCATGTGTACATGCATGCATGTATGTGTGTGTGTACGTATGTATGTGTGTATGCATGTGTGTGTGTATGTATGTATGTATGTATGTATGTATGGGTATATGTATGTACATATTTATGTATGCATGCATGTATGTATGCATGCATGTATGTATGCATGTACGTATGCATGTATGTAAATATGTAAGTAAATATGTATGTATATGTGTATGTATGTATGTATGTATGGATGGATGGATGGATGTATTTATGTATGTATGTATGTATGTATGTATGTATGTACGTATGTATGCATGTATGCATGTGTTATATCCTTTCAACTCCAATATCGTAGTACAGGTGATATCATCAATGATAAAAAAAGAATACAGTGACCGTGTTATAACAATACAAAACAGAAACAGCATAGTAACAAACATGTAATGAACCAACAATCAATATTTCCAACACACTAACTCGAACTGTAAACTGTATCTGGACTTCGCGGACCAAACAATGAACTGCCTATGTCAGAACGCTAGTATTTATATATACAAAGGTCTTGTGTATTCTCATCAGAGGGTGTTGTACTCTCACCACAACATCTCCCCTTTTGAGATTTCGAGTTCTGAAGGAATAAAGAAGACTTAGGCCTTATCTGAAGGTGTTCAGTTTGCTTCCATTTTCTCATGCTGGTTCTACAGGACTCCATTACTTTCAGTGCTGGGATATCAAAGACATCAAAAAATACTTCCATAAGAATTTCTCTCCGTTCTTCAATATGTCTCTTCTTTAGCTGATTTATGTGTCTCCTATGTTCCTTTAATTTGATGCATCATGCTTCCTATTCTTTTGGTTACAAGGCCATCCTCTCAGACTTTTTTTACTATTTATGCTGGTTTTAAAATGCACTTTATCTCCTACTTCAAAATATTTCATCACATCTTTCATATTTCCTTTACACCTTTTTTTCTTTGGCAATAACTTACCAAAAATCAATATTATTCTTCTCACAAACATCAACTCTACGGGTGACTTTCTTGAATTTGTTCTTGGATTGGGGGTTAAGAATTTTGTTAATGCTTCATCATTACTTAATTCATTCCTAGCTTTTCTTAACGCTATTTTGAACATGTCTATGAATCTTTCTACCTGCCCATTTGACCTTGTGTGGTAGGGTGAAGTGAAAATATGCTTTATCACATTTTACAGAAGTTCTTGAATTCATACCCCAAGAATTGCATTCCATCATATTGAATGGTGGTTCGTCAAAGACCTTAATGTGGCATTATTACCATGCTGAGACTCTACCACACGAGCCCATCTCATCAGAGGTTGTCGTACTCTTGCCACAACAGTATGTATGCATGTGTGTGTGTGTGTGTATGTGTGTGTGTGCATATGTACAGCTGTGTGAGTATGTACTTTATCTTCATGTCATGCAATCTTTGTAAACAAAACACTCATTCAGATAATATTGTTTTGTTTCCAGCTCTCTGCATATCAGAGACATCTGTCGTTTGATAGATTAAGGGATTATTACCTTGCTTGGAAACAGTTGAGTGTTGATATCAGGAAGGATATCTGACCAAAGAAAACTTCGTCCCAACATAATCTCATCTATTCGATTAAATCAGGAAAAAAGGACATGAAAACAATGACAAGGATTATGATAATGATGATAAGGATTATGATGATGATGTTATACATACATGCATGTGTGTGTGTGTGTATCTGTGTGTGTGTGTGTGTGCGTGTGTGTGTGTGTGTGTGTGTGTGTGTGTGTGTGTGTGTTATTCAATTTTATTTCAAGATTTCTTGCCAATAGAGAAAGAGCCAGTTTCTAACTTAGATCCATGGCTCCTTTATTGGAATTTCAACATCTACAGGGTATATTTGTATGTATGTATGTATGTATGTATGTATGTATGTATGTATGTATGTATGTATGTGTGCAGGTTTGCATGTCTTGATTTATGTATGTATTCTCATGCATGTCTAGATATGTATGTATTTCTTGCATGTCTAGATATGCTCATATATATGTAAACGATAAACAGTTGGAAAGTACAGATTTTTACAGTTCCAGTGATGGCTTGGATCTATAGTTTTCAAATCAGCTTTCTCCTTTCTGACGCCTAATTTCTCAAGATTGGTATTTAGGCAGTGTGTTACATATCCCAGTGGATAGAATAGCTGTAGATTCCTCAATAGTTCAGCATAGGTATTTTCTTTTTTAGCTGATCTTTAGCTTTATGTTAACTTCTGTTGGGCAGCTGATTTCCACAACTATACACAGTTTCTCTTCTCTATCCCAAATTACTATGTCAGGTCTATTATTTTTACACTTTATTGAGGTTTCCACTGGGACATTCCACTAGTACTCTTTTTTTTATTATGAGTGGCTATGACTTCTACCATACTGTAGGTTCTTATTTCTTTGATCTTGAAGTTATCCTTCTGACAGATCTCATTATACAGTGTCCTAACTACATCATGCGTCATTGATAGATAATACCATGGTAACATTTTCAGACAACTGCTTATGATGTGAGTGATATCACTGGTGTTAATCCACAAGGTCTGCATTGGTTATCACATTTTGCTGCACTTCCTGCATCTCTGTCCCTTTTGTGCATCAGGTATTTGGTTGATATTTCTTGTTCTTGGATTGCAAACACATACCTTTCAAAGTGAGAGTTAGTGATTTGGTTGTCGGTCTATGATAAACTGCTTTGATGATCAATGTTACTATCATCCTGGAGCTTCCTAACATATCCATGTTCTGATGATATACGCTCATCCTTTCATCTGATGATACATTGCAGTAGAGTCATGTGACTTCTTTGGGCGTGTGTGTGTATGTGTTACATATATATACATAAATATATACAAAGAGAGAGAGGAAGGGAGAGAGAGGGTGGGAGGGAGAGAGAGCAATACATATATATTTCTCTTTTACTGGTTTTAGCCATGCAACTCTGGCATGCTGGAGAACCTCCCTTGATATAATCCATCGAAATTACTGAATTAACTGTTGTTATTTATCTCCAGTGCAACCTTGATCATGCAAACCTGTGATCAAAGGCATTATTTAAGATGGTTCTGTGCTATTTGGAATTTTGCTGCTATTTCTAGCATGTCAAACAATTACATTGAGCCAAAACGTGTTAACAACAAACAAGATGAGGACAAATATCTGTCAAATGTAAATAATGTAAATAATGTAAATAATGTTCATCATTTATATAATTCTTCTAAGAATATTGTCTAATTGCTTGTAGTACCAACAGATTTTCATCCAGAGAAATATAGTAGTATTGGTACAACTACCAATGTGTAAGCTTGAAATTTTTGACCAATGTGCTCTTGTTACATTTGCTTCCAGTCTCTCAAATACAGAACTCAATTTGTACAAATGGCTCTTGATTTTTGGTCTAATATGTTGTTTTCTTTATAAATCACAGTAAAATCTCCCAATATTTCTACTAAATAAGTATAAAAAATTTTCAGACACTATAATGTTGATTTATAGAAATATAGGGTTCTAGATGCTGCTTCTAGTTCAAGTGGAAAGAAAACTTGTCTTTGATGTATTTATAATTAGTCCCAAACCTTGACATGCTGTGAAAAACCTGTATATTTTTAATTGTGTATCAATTTCAGTTCTGGTAACAAATGCACAGTCACCAAATGTGCAGATAGATAAATATACATATATATGTACATATGTACATGTAAAATAGATAGGCATATATACATACAGATTAATATTTCATATTGTATGTATATGAATGAGTATGAGTCAAAGTAGTGTGTATGCTTGTATGTGTGTGTGTGTATATATATATATATATATATATATATATATATATATACAAGCATGGGAACAAATAAGCACATACCTGCATCTAAATATAGGATATATACATATGTATGTATATACTTACGTGTATGCACATACTCTGTCTATATAAATTGATTATAACCAAATCAAGAAACCAACTAAGCATGAGAAATATCGGCTGGGACATTAATGTCTTTTTATCAAGCAAAAAAAAGAACATTTCATTCAATCATGCGACCAGTTGAAGCATCAGACCATTGTAGTGTGTATGACATAAATTATTTGCTTTATATGTATCAATCAAAACACAGGCATATATATGTGTGTATATTTTTATATACATATATATCTATACATGTATATCCACACACACATATATATATTTATATATATATATATATATATATATATATATATA
>NC_068991.1:22165724-22171058 GCF_001194135.2 Octopus bimaculoides
ATATACATACATATATACATATATATACATATATATACATACATGCATACATATATACATACATACATACATATGTATATATATATATATGATTGTGTGTGTGTGAGCATACTATGTTTGTATTATCATTGACGTCATCATCATCATCATCATCGTCATCGTCATCGTTATCTTCATTATCGCTTTTACCACAACAATCATCATCACCATCATTTTGACATGTTTTTTCCCATGTTGCCATGGGTTGAAAAGATCTCAAGGCATTTCGCCACCCACTGTGGTCCTTCATCAAATGGAATACACATCAATAGAGAAAATAGCAGCCAATTCTGCTGCTGTGCATGTAATTATTGGAATGGGTGCATTTTGTCATGTCACTGACACCAAAGAAATTGTCTTTACATTGTTTCCGTTATTTTTTTTCCTTTTAGTGCACTTTTAGAGATGAATGTCCTTCCTAACACAGTCCATATCATGATATCTAGTTGCTGACTTGATAAAAACACCCACATGATTATCCACCAGCTTTCCAACAACTTTGGCCACCTTTCTGACTTTAACCCTTTTAAAACAGTTAACGTAAATTTACGCACACAATGTACATGCCTTAAATCGGTTGACGTAATTATACACCACCTGTCACCTGAGTTAGTATCGGTCGACCTGCCATCTGACAGGCTGATTAGATGTTTCATGCAAATATTTACAACCCGATAGGCTGGTCCTGCCACTCCAGCTCTGTCAATTTCATCATTGCATCTTGTTTCATCAAATTTATGATCGTCGCGTCCTACCACTCCGGCTCCATCATCTTCATCATTGCATCCTGTTTTGTCAAATTTACAGTCATTATGCCAAACTACACCAAGCTCCACCACCTCACCAGTTGTTTCTTCCAGTCTGGACGATGACTCAGAGGGTGAGTATTTTCCAAGTTCAGAATCAGATGTTTCTCATAGCGATGATGATATTCCAGTGATCAAAGATACAGGTAGGCAGCAGTGAATGGCCCTGGACAAGAGAATGGCATTTGGTAAGCGAGACAATATCATCTGATGACTTGGGGCATAAAGACAAACCTTGGAAGTTTGCCATTGGAAGTCTTCCACAAGTTTTTAATGGATGAAATGTTCCAATTTATAGTAGATGAAATAAATGACTATACTCAAAACCATCCCCAGCATGCCAGACCCAGGCATGGTGGTGATTGGTTTCCAACCACAGGGGACAAAATCAAAGTTCTGCTTGCCCTACTGATATTGTTGGGCATTGTGAAGAAACCAACCCTGGTGTCATATTAGAATCAGGATCCAGCCACATCGACACCTTTCCTTGATTTGGCAGATGCTTGGAAGTGTGGGGGATGGATTTACATTCAGGAATATATTGTTCTGTGAAATGATAGAAGTATCAGACCTGCCAAAGTACAGAATGCGTGGATGTCCTCATGCCAGATTCTCTCCTCACTGCATAGTAAAGAGACGTGGACTTTTTTCCATGACTGTTTTCCCCCCAACACCAAGAAAACAAATATTTCAAAGAGATGCACAGTATGTAATGCAAAAGAGAAATGTAAAGAAACTAGATACCATTATTCACAATGTGATATGCCTCTGTGTGTGGTACCCTAGTGTGAATTCTACCACGCTAAAGCCAAGTTTTGAATTCATGTGATTGTAAATACATGAAGTTGACCTGACTTGTGCTGTTGAGTGATCTTATTCAGGAATAATACCACATGAATAATACCACAGGGATATAGTCTAAGTAAATAAACAGTACTTGCACTAAAGCAGCTGACGTAAATATAAGGCCAACAGTTTCAGTGGAGCAGCTAAGTCAATTAAATTGAGCCCAGTGCTCAACTGGTTCATATTTTATCAACCTCGAAAGAATGAAAGGCAAAGTTGATTCCAGTGGCATTTGAAAAGGGAATGTAAAACCCAGAAGAAATGCTACTAAGTACTTTGTATTTAGTATTTTGACTGGTATGCTAAGACTTATGCAAAATTGCTGCATTAGTAATAATAAGAATAATCCTTTCTACTATAGGCACAAGGCCCAAAATTGTTGGGGAGGGGACAAATTGATTACATCAACCCCAGTGTTTCACTGGTACTTAATTTATCAACCCCGAAAGGATGAAAGGCAAAGTCAACCTCAATGGAATTTAAACTCAGAACATAGTGATGGGCAAATTATAGCTAAGCATTTTTCCCAGTGTGCTAACAATTCTGCCAGCTTCCCACCTTGTTTATTATTATCTTATTCTTCTTCATATTTCTACTGACACAAGAGAAGTTATCTCTGATAAGAACAAAAAAATAGCCCCCAACATATGTTATCCCTGTGCACACCTTTCATTGCAGTGAGACTTTTGCAACTGGATGTCATTCTTAATATAAACCATTTTACAGTATAAACTAGGTGCATTTTATTGTAGTACCAAACTTAAAGAGGTTGTCTCTGACAAGACTAAAGTCTACACTCTTCAGATTAATTGCTGTCCAAAGTGGTTGTCTTTGTTAATAACTTTTTCACATTCTGTTGGATTTGTTTAGAATTTCCATCATTTTACTAGATGAATTACCTTTTATAGAGAAAATGTTGGTAAAGGCTCACCACTTAAGTGAAAGTGTTCGTAGAGAGGTCCTGTAAGTGAGCTTTTGATAAGTGTGTGTAATGAAAATATCAGAAGGCATTTTATATCTTAATTTATTAAAGGATAACTAGAGATAACAAGTAATATGAGTGTAGCCAGTGTATGTGCATGAATCAAGGAAAGCTTTATAACTTACGCTTGAAAAATGGATTCAGTTGGAAGTTGTTATAAGCTAACAGGAAAAAAGCTAGCATAAACGAAAATATACTGCTCAAGATATGGCCAGAGTTGAGGGCTGATATAATTCAGAACTAGCAGTGCAAAGTTGGTGTGAAAAACAAAGGAGCTGTTCCCATACTAGACAACTGATGTTACTGGACTGCTGTCTTTCTGTTAACTCATTAAAACACCTGCTTAACTCTACTTGGGCAGAGAACTGCTTTTGGTATTAATATGTGCCCAGCCTTGATTGGATGGAGTTACCATAACACCACTGTGCTACAATGTGATAACTAAAATAGCTTTTCTGACTCACAACACCTTCAAATATAGTTAGGGAGTCACATCTCTCCATATAGTTAAGGAGGCTTTAAAAAAAGAGTGGTGACACTATTCCAAGGACTGAACCCTTGTTTCAATATTACAAAGTTACACCTATGTTTTATCCCCTGTCATCAAATCAAAATAAAAAACAATATCTCTTGATTAGCTTCAAACACTTTCAGCAGATCGAAGCAGACTTCCTTGAAAATATCCATGGTCAGTTGTATGATAATGCTTACAACATGAAGGACTCGTAGAAAGGGCTGCAAGCACTTCTTAAAAACATTAACAGGTATGCAGACAATGTACCATGTGCAAGCCATTCACTCAATCTTTTTTGGTAAAAGGCAGTGTCTACTGTACCTGAAGTTGTTGACTACTTTGGCATCTTGCAGCCACAGTATGTTTTCTTTTTTGAATCTCCTCAAAGATGGGAGTATTTTAAACACACGAAGCAATCTAGCCTTTTCTCTAAAGAGCTAAAGTGTAACTAGATGGTCTGCACATTATGAAGCAGTTCCAGCAAACAAAAATTGATATAAGGATATTTTACAAACTCTCAAACATAAGTTTGAAGACTCAGAAGAGAAGCCTAAATGCAAGCAAGATGCAAAGAATTAATACCATAAGTTGGGAAGAAGTTATGGAGCATTTTAACAAAACAAGAAACTCCAAACCCCTGGTTCTGATGTATTTGAAGGATACCTTCTGCTAGCATCTTTGCTTTCATTTGTTAAAGAACTACAAGAAAATTCAGCCAACAGGATTGCAGACTATGAATCAGTAGCAAAAGGTTTATGTAAATATATCACCTCAAATTATTCTGATGTTTCCAGATGCATTGTTACAAAGAAATTTGCAGATGGAGCAAGTGGTAGGGCTTCTTTGAAAGGGGTTGAAAAATTTAGGATAGAAGTTCTAATTCAAAGAATATTTACACCTAAAGAAATCCCGAAGAAAACACACCATCTAAAATGCAATGCACAGAAGTTCATCAGCTTATTTCTCAGCAATAATCATTTGAAATATTCCCTAATATTACCACTGCACTTCAGCTGTACTTGACAATGCCAATCACGAGCTGTGAAAAAGAAAGGAATTTCTCAAAGCTTTCCTTTATAAAGAATAAATTTCGGTCAACCATGACTGAAGAGTGCTTAAATTCCTTATGCATATTGTTTCTAGAAAATGACATTGCAAGGAAGTTGTAAGGGAATACGTTGCTACAGAGAAAAGAAAAAAATAGTATTTTGTAATTTTCATATGTTTCTTAAATATGAGATTATTAGATTATATTAACTGTGGTACTTGTTATGTTTTATGTCTTTATTCTATGATGCATTATACATGTATATAATGCTTCCTTAATTTTCAAGCCCCATAAACTTAAAAGTATCAGGCATAGCCTGGAAAATATTTGTTCACACCAGTAACTTTGAGAATCAGAATCTGAAATGTACTTAAATTTGTAAAGAAAACTGTGATGATCTGCCATGAAACAACCACATTGACAAAGATATCAGTGATTACCCGCTCCTTGTTTCTGATGGAAAATGGGCTCACTGTCAGGCTCATTCTTAAGGACTCCATATCATCACTTCACCATTTGGGCTATCAGAGCCTCAAAGCTAGAGTTCTTTGCAAAGGAACGAAAATTCTTTGACTCTTATTGGATGTTACCTTACTATTGCTGGTTGTAAAGGGGGCCCCCATAACATTTTAAGGTTCAGGGCTCCAATATTGTAGATCTGCCACTGCTGGTTACCCCTTATCTTTTTTATCCTTTAGCATTTACTTGTTTCAGTCATTAGACTGCGGCCATGCTGGGGCACTGCCTTGAAGAATTTTAGTAGAATGCATATTTCCCAGTACTTGTATTTTTGTTTTTAAGCCTGATGCTTATTCTATCAGTCACTTTACTGCTCTGTTTAATGCAACGGTAATTATGGGTTGATTTATGTATACCAGTGATTCTCTACATGGTATCATATGATCTCCATTGATGTGAGGGTACCCCACATTTCTAAGAATTATGTGAGAAAATGAAACATGTAGGACCCACAGTAGTTTCTGAGAAAGTCACATACAAATTTAAATACTAAACCTTCAGTCACTTTTGTCATAATCCTCTTAATCCATTATCTGTACTATATATATATATATATATATATATATATATATATATATAT
>NC_068991.1:22175080-22175973 GCF_001194135.2 Octopus bimaculoides
TATATATATATATATATATATATATATATATATATATACACATACATACATATGGAGGTTATGAGAGGTAATGGTGTCAGTAAGACCCAAAGGCGTCAGGTAATGCTGAGTGAGTGCTATGGATAGACCATAGTTAAGCTCCAGGTTCGGTGATTATGTGAATAAGGAGTCCAACATAGGTCATATATCAGTGTGTGTTAATTTAAAAATTTTTTTTCAGAATGAGATAAAAAACCAAGGCTGTGAGGATTTTAGAACATTTATAAATAGAAGGTCTTACAGCTGTTTCCAGGATATTTATATCCCTTCATCGGAGACGGTGTGAAAAAATGGTTAAGCAATAGTTAATTTAGATAAAATACGAAATAGAGAGTGAAGTGGAGGAATGAAAATAGATGTGAGATATGCAGGATATTGCATTTGTAGATCCATTATTTAGACAGAATGGTATACATATAAGATTCGAATACCTTGTGAGTAAAATATACATATATATGCATATATACATATATATGTGTGTTTGTGTGTGTGTGTGTGTCATATATGTCATTCAGCTAAACCCTTTATGAATGGGAAACCTAAGGTAATCCCATAAACCAGCCTTCCCCATTTTTAATCATCATCATCATCATCATCGTTTAACGTCTGCTTTCCATGCTAGCATGGGTTGGACGATTTGACTGAGGACTGGTGAAACCGGATGGCAACACCAGGCTCCAATCTGATTTGGCAGAGTTTCTACAGCTGGATGCCCTTCCTAACGCCAACCACTCAGAGAGTGTAGTGGGTGCTTTTACGTGTCACCCGCACGAACGCCAGTCAGGCGGTACTGGCAACGGCCACGCTCGAAATGGTGTATTTTATGTGCCACCCACACAAAAGCCAGTCTAGGG
>NC_068991.1:22178731-22181368 GCF_001194135.2 Octopus bimaculoides
AGAAGAAGAAGAAGAAGAAGAAGAAGAAGAAGAAGAAGAAGAAGAAGAAGAAGAAGAAGAAGAAGAAGAAGAAGAAGAAGAAGAAGAAGAAGAAGAAGAAGAAGAAAAGTGGGTGTGGTAAGACAGTAGCAGGATGTTGGTGGAACCCTCTTAAATGGTGAAGTGACCTAAATGTGACTCATTGTGGATGATAGTAGTGATTGGAATTGTTCTGAATAGATTCTTGTAAGACAATTGTTTTGAATAGGTCCTTTTTAATATTTGTGTGGGTGTTATTCTAAGGCCCTGATGAAAAACATTACACTGTGAAGCTTCTTGTTATCATACCAAGTGTCCCTCTCCAACCTATTCCAGAACTTGTTGTGGTATAGGAGGCATATGCAGTTTTCGTCATCTCTTAGAATGCATTCGAATCTTGTTTTTGCTCCTTTATACAATCTGATTCTATCGTAATTTGTGTGTATCTGGAACATTGCATTCGGAATATGTATTGCTGGGTGTGTTGTTGTGGTTAGTATAGTGTATTATAACATATATAATGTGTGTGTACACATGCACACATGCACACATGCACACACACACACACACACACACACAGTATGTGCAAATACTCAGGGTAGGCAAATACTCAGGGTAAATTATGAACAAAAGATCTTATCACTGTGAGTTGTAAAAATATTTTAACAAAAAAATATTTACTTCCATATAGCACCATCACCACCATCATCATCATCATTGTCATCACCATCACTATCATTATCATCATTATCCCAACCACCTCTACTACTACCACCACCACTACCATCACCACCACCACCACTACCACCATCATCATCGTTGTATCATCATCGTCATCATCATCATCCATGAGGGATGGGTTAGTGGGAGACTTTCAGGAAATGTCTTTTACAACTGGATGCCATTACTGATGTCAATTCTTTTAGCTGCCACTTGTTCATTTATTCTAAAAACTGGGACACACACAGACAATTCACTTACTTACACACACACACACACACACACACACACACCAATTTCATGGTTCCAGGTTCAGTCATATGTGTGTGTGCCTATGTGTGTGTGGGTGTGGGTTTCAGTGATGGGTACGATGTCATCTGTGAATCAGAGATGTGTTAGTAGTTTGCCATTGATGTTCATGCCGCTGTCCAGTCAATGTCTCTGGTGATCATTTCTAGGCATGCAGTGAAGAGCTTTAGAGAGATGGTATTTCCTTGTTTGATGTCCTTCTCAACTGGAACTCTTATTGGTGGTGATAAGAAGAATGATACAGAAGATCTGAGAAACTACTATAAGTCTCTTGTGTCACCTTTATAAGCTGTTTACAAAGGTCATTGACATCAGACTATAAAACATCTTGATGACCAGTAGCCTCGGGAGCAAGCAGATTTCCTTAAGAACTAATGTACCATGGATCACATATTCACTCTAACACAACTTAGAGAATAAGCAAAAGAATACAAGCTGCCTCTTTGCATCATTTTTGCTGACTATGGAAAGGCCATTTTAAGCATTGTGTTCAAGATGAACACAAAGCTAAAATCTCTGGAAGTGTAAGGTTGAGGTGCAATATATCAAACTGCTCAGGGATGCAAACTCTCTCTCTATATATATATACCACAAAGAAATAGGGATTTCAAATCCAGGCAGATACCTTCTAGAACTCTGTTGAAATCCAGATTTGGCTAACCACATTGAAAGTAGAGGTGCATGGCTTAGTGGTTAAGGTATTGGACTCATGATTGTAAGATTGTAGCTTTATTTCTTGGACCAAGAAATACACTGTATTCTTGAGCAAAACACTTCATTTTACATTGCTCCAGTCCAACCAGTTGGCAAAAATAAGTAACCCCACGACAGACTGGCATCCAAATCCAGGTAGGGAACATACATGCCATGGAAACCAGGAAACCAGCTCTTATGGGTCAGCATGACTCGAGAAGGTAACCTAACCTTTAACCACATCAAATGTTAGCAAACATTTAAAATCGTTTAGAATAAACAATTATAGCTGTATCCCTTTTGATTAGTAAATTCTGTGTTCATTTCAAAGGATTTCATGTAGAATTCAGAGTGTATTATAAAGATATAAAGAAGAATGGATGATAACTAAGAAATTTTTCTTTGATTCAAGAAACTTCAGTTCACTTCACGCACCTGTATGTGGAACACATTGAAAATAACAGTATAAGAATGTCAATCTTTGGATCAGAATTTGTACTATAATTGATTTAATATAAATCATTTAGATGCACAGAACTATTACATTTAACAATCCCTAGACACATACACACACAGCAGAAACACATTGAAATTTAATATGCAGAAAAATTTTAATCAAATGAATTTTAAAGACATATAACTCTCCAATCTCTATTATGTATATATATATATATATATATATATATATATATATATACATATATATATACATATATACATACATATATATTTCTTTGTACGTCTCTTCACCTCTCTTCATACTTCTCTCCACTCCCACTTCTCTTCACCCCTACTCTTTCTCTCCTCTCTCTTACTCTCTCTCACTCTCTTCTCTCGTACTCCCCCCTCTCTCACTCTTACTCTCTACACTCTTACTCTCCTACTCTCTACACTCTT
>NC_068991.1:22182582-22185774 GCF_001194135.2 Octopus bimaculoides
ATATATATATATATATATATATATATATATATACACATATATATGTGTGTGTGTATGTATATATATAAGATGGTGCCCCAACATGGCAACAGACAAATGACTGAAATAAGTAAAAGATAAAAGATACACGCACACACACACACACATACATACATACATACATACATACATACATACATACATACATACATACATACATGCATACATACATACATACATACATATATACATACATACATGTGTGTGTGTTGTAATTGTTGTTGTTGTTCAGCCCCAAGTCAGCGCTTATTAAACTGACCTTTAATCAAAGATATTCTACTATGACCATAACATCCTTTTAGAAATATTTTAGATTATTTTATACAATGTGGAGGCGCAATGGCCCAGTGGTTAGGGCAGTGGACTCGCGGTCAAGGATCGCAGTTTCGATTCCAAAACCAGGCATTGTGTGTGTTTATTGAGTGAAAACACCTAAAAGCTCTACGAGGCTCCAGCAGGGGGTGGTGGCGACCTCTGTTGTACTCTTTCACCCCAACTTTCTCTCACTCTTTCTTCCTGTTTCTTGAGTAACGCTGCGATGGACTGGCGCCCCGTCCAGCTGGGGGGAATGCATACACCATAGAAACTGGGAAACCAGGCCCATGAACCTGGCTAGGCTTTAAAAGGGTGTAAGAAGAGAAATTTTATACAATATTTTTCCTTCCCCTGTTTTGAAAAATTTAGCATGTGACATCAGCAAGATTTGGCTACTGAGCCTAGTAGGCTCTTCATTAAATTGTTAAGTAATACCAAAACAAACCCAGAAATGTCAAAGTGTCGAATCAAGATTAGACTATCTTTCTCTACATTCTACCATATATTTCTTTATTAATCTTTATTAATTAAGACTGAGGTGTATCAACACATTTCAAAAATACTTTTCTTTCCTTTTCTGATTCTGGATTGTTACCCTTAATTTTGATTGGTTGAGTTAGTCATTGTTCAATAATGCTTACCTCTCCTGAACACGATTATGGTCTCAGTTAATTAAAGTTATTGCTACTACCACATTAAGTACATTATCACTTACTTCCCTAATATGTACTGTACATTATAGATATGAATTTTGTACACACACACACACACACACACACACACACATACACACAACATACATATAGATAGACAGACAGACAGATAGATAGATAGATAGGTAGATAGATAGATAAATAAATAGACAGATAGATAGATATACACACACATACATGTATATGTATACATACATACATGCATATATATATATATATATATATATGAAAATCTGTTAATTATGTATTGATATGTATACTTTAGTATGTTTTTTAATATGGTTAATGTAGTAACAACATGAACATAAAAATACTTTTTGTTGCACTACTTATTATAATCATCATCATCACCATCAGCAACAAAATACCTCACCTCAACTTCCCCCCAGTTACCCCCTCACAGCCACACATCTTATTGCCATCAGTGACAATATGACTTAACGATTAATTATTAATGAACATGAGACTAAACCAGTAAATTGGAATGAATGTAGCTGATCTGGGTTGTTGATCAATAATATTGAGGATAATATAGCAGCAGCAACAACAACAACAGCAGCAGCAGCAGCAGCAGTAGTAGTAGTAGTAGTAGTAGTAGTAGTAGTAGTAGTAGTAGTAGTAGTAGTAGTAGTAGTAGCAGCTGTTGTTGTTGTTATTGATGCTGTTTTGCTTCAAGTTAGCTCAGTCAAACAGACCTAAGATCAAAAGCAATTCACCAATGACCATCCCCTCTCTTTTTCTTATGTTAAAGGTACCCAGAACCGCATTATACAAAATGTCCTTTCCTAAGATGAAAAAAGTGATTTAATGGGATTTGACTGTTATTTTTAGCAAAACATTTTTTTCTCCAGTGCTCTACTGATTCTGTCCACCACTGTTATTCTAATACTTATTTGAGACTTATTTGGGTACAGAACCACATACTTTAATGGAGTTTGTAATCAATTTTATCAACTCCAGTACCTGATTGCTACTGTATTTTATTCACCCCAGAAAGACAAAAAGAGGAAAAGCCAACATTGACAGGATCTGGGCTTAGATCATAGTGGGGCATAAATGAATACAATAAAAACCTTGAATTGTTGCTCAACCATTTCTACCAATCCTTTTCTCTTCTACTCATTCTTATTCAAAGTATATTACAACAAAAGAGCTTTTGAGTGCCAGTCTCTAACCACATCCTGTTTTGGTCTGAGAAATACTATATGCAGGATTTGGCATCATATTATAGAATACCATAGCTCTCAAGTGACCACTCTCATTGAGAGTATCTACTTACTATGACTCAACCTAACAAACTATTTATTACTATATTTCTGTTGAAATTATACACTGTCTAGTTTGAATAAAATTTAAAACATTATACAGAGACTATCAAGTAATCATTTATCTTTTATCTTTTATCTTTTACTTGTTTTAGTCATTAGACTGAGGCAATGCTTAGGCATCATATTGAAGGATTTTTTTTAGTCAAACAAATCTTCCCCAGTACCTATTTTTGCAAGCCTGGCACTTACTCTATTGGTCTCTTGCCAAACCACTTGATTACAGGGATATGAACACACCAATGTTGGCTGTCAAGTGGTGGGGGTGGACAAACATAGACACAAAACACATACACATGGATGTGTGTGTGTGTACTCTCATACTCTTTACTCTTTTACTTGTTTCAGTCATTTGACTGTGGCCATGCTGGAGCACCACCTTTAGTTGAGCAAATCAACCCTGGGACTTATTCTTTGTAAGCCTAGTACTAATTCTATCGGTCTCTTTTGCCGAACCGCTAGGTGACAGGGACATAAACACACCAGCATGGTTGTCAAGCAATGCTAGGGGGCCAAACACAGATACACAAACACACACACACACACATATATATATATATACATATATACGACGGGCTTCTTTCAGTTTCCATCTACCAAATCCACTCACAAGGCTTTGGTCGGCCCAAAGCTATAGTAGAAGACACTTGCCCAAGATGCCACTCAGTGGGACTGAACCCAGAACCATGTGGTTGGTAAGCAAGCTACTTACCACACAGTCGCTCCTGCGCCTATGTACATCACTCACACAAACACAAACATGCATACAGGCACTACCACACACACACACACACACACAC
>NC_068991.1:22188070-22190106 GCF_001194135.2 Octopus bimaculoides
ACGTTGTATGTATCACTTTCTCTCTCTCTCTCCCTCTCCTTCTTTTACTCTTACTCTCTATATTTTTATGTTGAGCGCGTGTGTAAGAATGACGTTCCAGGTAGAAGGGATGAAATATAAAAGTTGCTAGAAACAACAGCCAAATCTCCCTTAAATCACACAAAGTAAACGGAATTTTAAAAATCTAATTACTGCACTGGAAAGTTCAGATCGAGAAAATTCCATTGATGTAAAAATTTTTACGAAAAAGTAGAAAATGTGGATTTCTATAAACTTTTAAAAAGGCTTCACACAGACACACAATTTCAGCTTTATATATTAAGATATATATATGAGATAGGTTTCTTTCAGTTTCCATCTACCAAATCCACTCATTTGGTCGACCAGAGGCTATGGTAGAAGACATTTGCATAATGCCAGCAATTCAAGGGGAAGGGGATGACTCAATTACATCAACTCTTGTGCTCAACTGGTACTTGTTTTATCAGCAATAATAATAATAATAATAATAATAATAATAATAATAATAATAATAATAATAATAATAATAATAATAATAATAATTAAGGATTACCGAGACTGAGGCACAACTAGATGAAACAGAAAAACCCATGGTGAAAGTAAAACAAATAAAAGCAAAAACTAACTCAAATGGAATCTTAGATGGGGTGTAAAGTATTACATGATAAATACCCTACAAGGGCCAGTGATTCTGATGTTACAGATGTGACCCATCAGTGGCTGTCTGCATCTGGACTAAAATCAAAAACAAGATCAATGACTGCCCATTAGAAATGACCAACCCAACATTCTTAAAAATGGTGCTGATTCTTCCTGTTACTTCTGTGCTACAACCAGAGACACAACTGATCACTTCATCTTTGGCTGCTCTGTTTTAGCCTCAAGTGAGTATACTAATTGCCATGATAGACTTGGTCAGTATTTGCACAGAATCTTATACCAGAAGTTTGCATTCCCATATCAGAACTAGTGGGAATATAAGCCAGACAAAGTTGTAGAAAATAAAGACATCACTATAGTTAAGGACTTTAGTTTCCGAACTGATTGAACTGTTCAAACCAAGAGACTAGATATTGTGATGAAAAATCACATTGTCAAAACCGGTGTTCATAGACAGACTGTAACACCTTTGTGAAAAAGTTTGAAAAGTTAAATAAATACAACCATGAAATGGAGCTCTCGAAAATGTGGCACCTATGAATGACAACTGTAGCTGTGATCATCAAAACTTTGGGGATTATATCAAAAGGCGTTCTTAAAAACGATGATCCATTACCAGGACACCCAGAATTGTTCTTATGAATACAGCTCACTGTCATTGTGAGAATATCTAAATCTTTTAAAAACCTTTCAAAATCTCAAATATCACACCAAACTTTTAATGGAATCTTAATTCTCAGTATGTGGTCACCTTTTTCTGACATACATCATTACTACTCATAAATAATACTCACAGTAAAACATCTAACTTGCTATTTCTTGAGGTCTCTGGGTGAGATATGAAATAACTTATGCAACAACAATGAAAATAGCAATAACAATCCTTTCCATTATAAGTACAATCAGAAGAGCTAGAAAACCAAATTTTAGGGGTTAACATAATCATGAAAATTTTTAGCCATCCTAGGTCATGTAGGACCTGTGAAATGGTTAAGTTGATTACATTGATATAGAAGACAGTTAACCAAGGTACCATGCAATGGAACTAAACCCTGAACCATGTGGTTGGGAAGCAAGCTTCTTACCACACAGCCATGCCTGCAGCTTCCACAGTTTTTGCATTCAGAATTTAACTCAAAAAGTATTGGTCACCTAAAGGTACTTGCTCAAGTCGCTATGTAGTGTGGTTTGAAGCAGGAACCAAGTTAATGTGAATAAACTTCTTGACCACACAGACGTATCTTCTGTAGTTGTTTATGAATTGATCAGTTTGTTAAATTGATGTTGTTGTTGCTGTTCATTTGCAACTGATTTTGTCAGCCATTGTACTAACATATATATATAAATATATATAT
>NC_068991.1:22190421-22191219 GCF_001194135.2 Octopus bimaculoides
ATATATGATCCGCCGGTGGCAGATGGATGCACTCAACAGGTCGGGTGCTCCCGTGTACGAAAGTCGGCAGCATCTTTGGCCCGGTCTACTGAGGCGACACGGCTCCTCAGCCCGGTCCGGGGGTGTTCCTGGCGAAAAGTGGCCCCATCCCCAAGTACAACAACATATATATAATTCGTTCTCATTACACACATACATATACACATGTATATATATATATATATATATATATATATATATATGTGTGTTTATATACTTATATAAAATATATATAAATGTATGTATATACGTATGTACATATATATATGTATATAAAAATATATGTGTGTATGTGTATCTATACATATATACATATATATATATATACACAGACATATATGTATATAAAGATATATATAGATATATATGTATGTATGCATGTCTATATATACATGCATACATATATATATGTGTGTGTGTGTATGCATGAATATATATACATATGAATACACACGCATATATCAATGCTAAAACCAAACCAATAAGAAATCTAAGAACAATAGCAACAACCACAACAACAGCAGCAACAATAGTAGTAGCAGCAGCAGCATATGCAGCAGTTGAAAAACAACAATAACAACAACCTGGGTGGACTAATGGTGGTTGTAAAGTTAACTACTTGATCAACAGTGGGAGAAGTCATTCAACCATAACATGTCCTGGCTTTTATGGAATAATTACACCATCATATTCTAGCCTCCATTACACCAGCCATATCATATATTCACTATATACACCCACCTCTTTGTAAACTATATA
>NC_068991.1:22191521-22192062 GCF_001194135.2 Octopus bimaculoides
ATATATATATATATATATACGTGTGTGCGTGTGCATGTATATTTGTCAGGATCTATTTCTCACAAATCAAAACTGGTAGTAAACCAAACCATACAGTTTGATGCTGTCTTCACAACACTGAGCCCAAGCTGAAGTATTAGCAACTTACCTGCAAACACACTGACATATTCACATACACACACGTACAAATAACAGATAGATAGACTGATAGATAGATAGATAGATAGATAGATAAATAGATAGATAGATAGATAGATAGATAGATAGATAGATAGATAGATAGATAGATAGATAAATAGATAGAAATATATACATGTATGTTTATACATATATATTGATAAATACAGATACACATATACTTTTTACACTTGTTTTAGTCATTTGACTGCAGCCATGCTGGGGCATCTTATATATATATATATATATATATATATATATATATATATACATACATACATACATACATACATACATACACATGTTTGGAGATGCAAACAGAAAAAATAGAACACAAAACATGTGTATATATATATATATGTAT
>NC_068991.1:22192642-22193797 GCF_001194135.2 Octopus bimaculoides
TATATTTATATATATATATATATAATTTAGAGAAAAGAACCAAAGTTCATAAACTCATCCATGAAAATCCAGTCACATATAGAAATATTTAATAAGTAAATACACTAAAAAGAACTATAATAAAATACAAAGTAATAATCATAAAATAATATATATATATATATATATATGCACACACATACACACATGCATGTGTAACAAGATGCAAAATTAATACTACTCAGATGAAACACCTATCACTAATGATTCTAATTTTAACCTGATGAGTTCAACAGTTCAAATAGAGTTTTACAGCCAGATGGAGATGAAGTTACAGAACATCATATCTCTTCCAACAACAACCAAGACTGTTAGGAGTTTGGTAGACATCAGTCGCAGATAGTGTATACCGTCTATCTACCATCAGTGATATTGGATTTGGCCTGGAGGGAGCAGTGAGAGTGAAAGTGAGAGAGAGAGACACAGGGACATAACTGTGGTCAACAGATATTATTGCATATGGTCAGCATAAAACGCACATAGATACTGGTAAATACTGGACGTCTTAATAGGTTGACTCTTGGACAAAACACTGGATATAACTTCAGATACATTTGAGGACAATTAATAAAATTAGAGGACAGTCTTTGCTGATTGGCAACGCTATAGAAATTTAATGCAGCAGGATACAAGGAAACACAGGAGTTAGCTGAAGGGGTGTACTGAATGTAGGAACTGAAAGATATCAGATGTGATGGCGCTTGGAAAATAATAAATAGGTAACTTTTTAATTCAAATGTATATACACATGCACACATATGCTATACCCACATACACTCATACACATGTGCAGAGACACATACACATAGCCACATGTATATGCATGTGTAAATGCATATATGCACAAATACATTTATCTCTGTGCATGTATGTATATAGATATGTATTGTGTGTGTGTGTATGTTCTTTAGTTTGTGTAAACCATCGTGGCTAAGACCAAGCCGGAGCCCAGCCTTTACATACATGCACGTATACACACACACACACACACACACACACACACAAATATACATATATATACACATATATATATAATCACATACATACAAACACACACACACACACAAAAAAAAGGGCACAATTCAAGGTAAAGTATTCAATAATAGAGTGCATGAA
>NC_068991.1:22194016-22194321 GCF_001194135.2 Octopus bimaculoides
ACATACACACACACACACACACTCACACACATACACTCACACACACAAATATACATATATATACACATATATATATAATCACATACATACATACATACATACATACATACATACATACATACATACATACACATATATATAATATATATGGGCTGTCACTGGGTGTGAACATGCATTCAGCAAATACATATTTGTGTACATGTGTGTACATTTGTTTCAGTTTGAATGTATATATATGTGTCTGTACGTGTGTGTGTGAGAGAGAGAGAGAGAGAGAGAGAGAGAGAGAGAGAGACTGTGTATGT
>NC_068991.1:22194331-22195819 GCF_001194135.2 Octopus bimaculoides
GAGAGAGAGAGAGAGACTGTGTATGTATTGATGTGATTGTTGTTGTTTCACTTGAAGTCAGCCAAGATCGGGTGGATCTATGATCAAAGGGAATTCACTTATGACCATCCTGTCTTTTTATTGTGATGTTTTGCTTTTGTTGTTACTGTTGCTGTAGTTGTTATTGTTTTCATCAGGGTTTTTGTCCTTGTTCTTGTTATTGTCATGTGAAAAAGTTGTTTTTATTGTTGTTGTTGCTATTATGACTGTTACTGCAGTCAGTTTTGTTTCTGTTGTTACTGTTCATTTTGTTGTCATGCTATTGTTGCAGATACTATTGTTGTTATATTTCTTTAGCCCTGAGTCAACCACCATTAAGCACACCTATAAACAAAGTCATTTCAGCCTTGACCACCTAATTTTATTGAACGTATGTAAAGGTCTCTATTGTCCAATGAAATCTGCTTCAATAAAAAAACCATGTAATTTGAGGGAGATTTGACTGCTATTGCTAGCAGGCAAAGCAAGCAAGTAAACACTGTTATTGCAATTATTATTCTTGTAGCAGCTGTAATTATGGTTGATCTGTTAGGTGCATGCATAGCTGTGTGGTAAGAAGTTTGCTTCCCAACTACATGGTCTCAGGTTCAATCCCTGCATAGCACTTTAGGCAAGAGCCTTCAACAATAGCCCCTTCCTGACCAAGGCCTTGTGAGTGGTACTGGAAAATGGAAATTGAAAGAAGCCCATCATATATGTTCCATCTTTTATTTGTTTCAGTCATTGGAATACACCCATATTGTGGCATTGCCTTAAAGGGTTTAGTCGAATGAATCGACCCCAGTATTTTTTTTTTTTTAAAGTTTTGGGCACATAAATAAACCAACACTGGTTGTCAGACAGTGGTGGTGGACAGACACAGACATATACACACACACACACACACACACACAGAAATACGTCACTTTGCAAAACAGATGTTACACTTTCTTTCATTCCTTTTTCACTAAAGTATTTAGGCAAGGTAGAATGGTTTTTTGCAACATACATTGAGTGCATTGTTATTTTTTTTTTAATCTGGTATCCCTTATGACCTGCAACATCATCATCATCATCGTTTAACGTACGCTTTCCATGCTAGCATGGGTTGGACGATTTGGCTGAGGACTGGTGAACCAGATGGCTACACCAGGCTCCAATCTGATTTGGCAGAGTTTCTACAGCTGGATGCCCTTCCTAACGCCAACCACTCCGAGAGTGTGGTGGGTGCTTTTACCACCAGCACGAAGGCCAGTCAGGCGGTACTGGCAATGACCACGCTCAAAATGGTGTATTTTACATGCCACCTGCACAGGAGCCAGTCCAGGGGCACTGGCATTGATCTCGCCCAAATGTCTTTACACATGCCACCGGCACAAGTGCCAGGAAGGCGACGCTGGGCACAGGTGCCATCATGATTTCGCTTGCCCCAACAGGTCTTCGCAAGCCAAGTTTCATGTCCAATGAAGG
>NC_068991.1:22195829-22203580 GCF_001194135.2 Octopus bimaculoides
CCAACAGGTCTTCGCAAGCCAAGTTTCATGTCCAATGAAGGAGACGACGTTGGCATGGGTGCCAGTCGTCAAATTTAGTTCGATTTCGATTTCACTTGACTCAACAGGTCTTCGCAAGCGACATTTACAAATATGTGATAGTAGTGTTCACATTAGTATCTTATGTTTTTTGTTGTTTTAACATTAATTTTTTTTTTATCGATGTTCTAAGAATTTATAAACTTTGAGAGAATGTGAAATAATTCCTTTTGGGAACTATGTTTCTTGAAGTTTATAAATAATAGCATGTAAATACTGGGTTAAAAAAACGGATAGAAAAAGTTGAGGGCTATTTGTGGGTCTCAAAACCAATTCTCCTGTCAACATGACAGGCATTGTACCACTGGACCAAAACAATCCTTTGAATTTCTCTGTCCATTTTAGGAACTTTATTCTTATCAGAAAGAATTGTATGTTATTGATGCCATGTTTACAGGAGATGTGGATTTGAGTCCCATAGGCAGCCTTTAACTTTTTCTATCCAAGGGCTTTTTGACCAAATATTTACATACTATTATCTATAGCTTTATTTGCTTCAAGATACACCGTTCCAAAAAAGAACTTCTTTGTGTTTTTTTTTTATTTTTTACATGTAATTATTATATACTAGCAGGACCCGTGAATATTTCACAGAATTAATAGTAAACTTAATGGGTTCTTTCTGAAAACTTTATACAAAAAACCTGAAAGCATAGCCTGTGTTGTGTCTGTATCAAAAGATAGTCACTCATCTGTTAATCACTGAAAAGTGAAGGAAATTGGAATATGATGATTACTTAATGCACTTTATATATATATACTTGTTATACTTTATGCACAATTTTATAGACTCAATACACAGCACACTCTCTCTTTCCCTCTCACTCTTCACCTTACCTTCTTTTTCTCACTCCTTTTTCTTTCACTCTTCGCTTTTCCCTTCAACTAATCACGTGAAAGCGTAACAGATGGGCTAAGTAACAGAGTGACAAGCAGAATTATTATATATATATTCATTCTAAAAATTTAATGAAAGACATATGGAAATGGCCAGTACAGCCTGAATCAAACAGCTTCTCTGAAAATGTTGATGCTGGCTGAACTAGAAGCCACAACTGGGAAAAGGTACATGCTCTTAGTAATCAGGATAGTCCAGGATTGTTGAAGATTCCTGATTTCACCTAAGTGTTTCCATAATTTTTTCTTTTTTTACTTTCTTTATCAGGTAACAGTGAAAAAGTGAAAAATTAACAGAGGTCCGTATAAAAAAAAGAAAACTCTCAATGATGGGATGTGGACTAAGTTTCAAATCAGAAAAACCCAAAAAGAAACAAAAGGAAGTCACCTCCAATACATGCACTATATTGTCTGATAGACAAAATCTGTTAATTAGAGAAACATGGTCTATCATTCAGGACGAAATACTTACCATTGGTGTATATATTTATTACAGGTAAAACACATTTCTTGTTTGTGAGTTACATTTTTATGTAGCTTATATGGTTTTAATGTATTTCACCAGTTTTTGTGTGGTCATCGTTGGTTGTTTTTCTTTAATGTGTATCTTCATCTGTTAAGTGCAGTCATCGAATATATATGTTTATGCGTGTGTGTGTGTGTGTGTGAGCGTGTGTGTGTGTGTGTGTGTGTTTGTGTGTGTGTGTGTGTGTGTGTGTGTGTGTGTGTGTGTGTGTGTGTGTGTGTGTATCATTTATATTTTACTTGTTTCAGGCGGTGAGCTGGCAGAATCGTTTGCATGCCGAGCGAAATGCTTAACGGTATTTCGTCTGCTGTTACATTCTGAGTTCAAATTCCGCCGAGGTCAACTTTGCCTTTCATCCTTTTGGGGTCGATTAAATAAGTACCAGTTACGCACTGGGGTCGATGTAATCGATTTAATCCCTTCGTCTGTCCTTGTTTGTCCCCTCTATATTTAGCCCCTTGTGGGCTATAAAGAAATATATATTTTACTTGTTTCAATCATTGGGCTGTGGCCATACTGGGGCACTGCTTGAAGGGTTTTATTCAAATGAATCGACTCCAGTACTTGTACTTTTTTAAGTTTGGTAGTTATTTCTATCAGTCTCTTATGCCTAACCACTAAGTGACAGGGACATAAACAAATCAACACCAGTTGACAAGCAGTGGTTGGGGACAAACACAAAGACGCACTCACATAGATACATGCACATTAAAAAAAATGCTTAAAGCTCCTTCCCAAGTCATGTTGACTCAGGGCCAGTTTCCTGGTTTCTATGATCTACATATTCACCCCTGGATGGGAAGCTATTCCATCTCAGGAATACTCATTTTTACCAGCTGAATGGACTGGAGCAACATAAAATGAAGTGTTTTGCTTAAGAACATACCGCATCATCCAGTCCAGGAATCGAAACCCCAATCTTACAATCATGAGTCCAACACCCAAGCCACTAAGCTACATATCTACACACACAAGGCTTTGGTCAGTCTGGGGCTATAGTAGAAGACATTTGCCTAACATGTCGCGTATTGGGACTGAATGAAGAAAACCATGTGGTTGAGAAGAAAGCTTCTTCCTACACAGCCACACCTGCACCTATGTTTGCATCTGCATAAGACCATATGCATAACCACACATGTATCTATTTGAATGTATGTGTGTGTGAAGATACATTGCAGAACTGTTATTTTAATGAGTTATACCTATTTACCACCCAAAGAGACACATCTGCACTGTTGGGTGCTCCTGAACCAGTTGTTAAGTATTCCACCCATGAGTGGCCGATGCTAGATGTGTTGAAACAATTGTGGTAATTAATAAAAATTCTAGTATCTTCCATCTTCCATCTTTCATTTACCATATACAATACACAGGGTGCAATGACTATATTGTCATCTAAATTACACAAAATGAAAATAAGACTGACATCTCATTTTAACAGATATATTTACTAAAGTTACATAAAATTATCTTGAAATACTAAAGAGTAATTTATTCAATAAAATCGCCATTGGCTTCAACCACGGCCTCCAGATGACTTCAGGATCTCCTGCAACTCTTTTGGTCAATCTCCTTATTTAAGTTGGTGAATGTGGCCATAATCCTTGCCTTCAGTTCAGCTTTGGTGTTACAAGGAGTTCTGTTGGTCTCTCCCACACATAATAATCAAGGTGGTTGCAGTCTGGGGAGTTAGGTGGCCAGATGTTAGGCGTGATGTGGTTGCAGAAATTGTCTGACAGCCATGATTGGATTCTCTTGCTTGTGTGGCATGGTGCAGAGTCCAGCCACCCTCTTGACCCAAGGCAGCACTACCTGCTCCAAGTACTGGATGTAGGCTTCTGTGTTGAGTCTGAGGCTATGTGGGAAGATGAATAGCGACAGAACGCCACCATCACTTGTGATTGCCCTAAACATCATGATGCTGGTTGGATGTTTGATTTTTATCACTCTCGGTACATGACCTCAGACTGACACCCAATCACTGAAATGTTCATATTGGAGCTTCTGGTGTGAACGCCAAGCAGTACAGCATGTCAACTCTGGGAGAATGAATTGCATCATGGCGCTGTTTTTTTCAGATGGTGCCCAACTGACCCTACTACACTTTGTAGTCGATAAAATCAAAAGCAAATAATGCACATGTGTGGAATTACGAATATAAAATGCTGACAATTTACCCTTCACACCCTGTAGATATAGATATACGTACACATATAAACAGAAAAGGCAGCTTCCATACTCATTTGACAAAGATCATTCTCTGTAGCAGCTTGCTGACCACTTTTTTCTTTCCATTTTCTAAGGGTATTTAGCTGATTTTCTCAGCTGTTTCCATGCTATTCTGTATTCAAGGTTTCTTTTATTTCATGTAAAATACCAACTCACTCAACCCTTCAAAGTTATTCTGAAAGTCAACTTTTAGTTACTCATATGCTCTTCTAGGCTGCATCACTAATTCAGTTCTCAACCAAATTGAAAGCAGTTTTCTTGTCATTCACCCACAGTAGTGGGTGAATATATTCTTAAGGTCACATTTTAGTTACTCATAAGCATTTCTAGGCTTCATCTCTAATTCAATTCTCAACCAAATTGAATGCATTTTTCTAGTAATGATGGTCCAGTCTTCAGCTACATTTTGAAGATAAAATAATTGAAATCTGATTCATATATATATATATATATATATATATATATATATATATATATATGTATATATATGAGTTTTTATGTGTGTGTGTGCGTGTGTTAGTGTGTGTGTGTGTGTATGTTCCTTATGCATTCCAAAACCGAGTTGCCGTTTTTGACATATGGTGTATCAAAAGATTCAGTTAGCTTTTGGTTACCAACTAAACTATATTTTCATTCACTTATTTGCATTACACAAATTAAAGATTATCATTTTCCTTTTAGTCATCTATTGTAAACGGCATCTTTAATCATCACCACCTAAACAACAATGATGTCACACTTTCTATGCGTGTTCGTGCGTTCGTTATGTACATTAGTCCGATGACTGATAAGTATATGTGTGATAGTGTTTCTGTCTGTCAGTATACATACATTTTTGTGACAACTGACACACACACACACACACACACATACACACACATCCAAAGACAGAGATAGACACACACAGGGACAGAGATAGGCTTCACGTATGCGCTAATGTACGTGTGTGTGTGTGTCTGTGTGTGTCTTGCTTTATGTATGTAACTTCTCCCCACCCAACAGTGAAACATGCCAGTATCAAAAGTTTACTTGTGGCCTGGACTTCAAACAAACAACAACATTCACTTTCAAGTACTACCAACATGAAGATTTGGCTGATTTAACACCACTCACAATACTTGCGAATATATCTGAAAAAAAATATTCTGGTTATCATAACAAATTTGGAAACTTGGCAAAGTAGAAAGCCTCGGCGGCTCTTTCAACGGAATTATTAGCATGCCGGGGGAAATGCTAAGCAGTATTTCATCTGCCGTTATGTTCTGAGTTTAAATTCTGCTGAGATCAACTTTGCCTTTCATCCTTTCGGGGTTGATTAAATAAGTACCAGTTATGCACTGGGGTCAATGTAATCAACTTAACCCTTTTGTCTGTCTTTGTTTGTCCCTTCTATGTTTAGCCCCCTGTGGGCAATAAAGAAATCAATATAATTATAGAAATGTTATTCCATTCCTTCTAACCAGTTTCAAGATAATGATTTTTTAACTGTCCTTGTATTCTTCATCACTGTGAGAATCAATGTTGCACAACCTTTTTACTGCGTTACTCAGTATTTATTCTACAGCCTATAACGTTACACAGTTTAAAAACAGCTCCTTCCTTTTTATACACTTGGTGCAGCGTTCATTTCAAAATTGTAAAATAAATTATTTTTGTATGAGAAATTGAATTATGCCTTCTGAATTTTCTTGGACTTTAACTTTCTTCACTGTGACATTCATTTAATCGTGAATTTTATAACATTTAGAACATGTTCCAAATGAATGTTGACTTTATGTACTTTCTTACATTGGTGTCACATATTAACTTTTGCTAAATTGGTGACTTTCCATTTTTTTATAGCATAACTATGCTACAGAAAGTATGTTTTGCACCTATATTGACTACATTTCATTTTGCTTGAACTTTGTGTGTGTATGTTTTACTGTTTTCAGTATTATCAATTCTATGAGTGTGTGTGTGTGTGTGTGTGTGTGTGTGTGTGTGTGTGTGTGTGTGTGTGTTTCTGTATTTGTTACATCTATAGTGAATTATAGTAAAGAGCATTTTACGCTGTTTTAATGAGTCCACATCTAATGAAGTAGCCATCCTTATCATTGGTGATCCCATTGAAAATCATAATATTCTCATTTGTGTTCAAGATAACAACCTTAAACGTATTCCACAGACTCATCCCTCTTATGATGCTCGCCAGTATAATCTTATTCTGTGGAATGGACAAGATGGGTATTATTTCAATATTCTTCAGATTGAACCTGCTACAGGAGAGCCAATTACAAACAAAAGGGTGTCGTCAAATGACTTCTATTGTTACCAACTGATATTAAGACCAGAACAATCAAATCTTTTCTGAAATTTCGGGGGAGGGGACCAGTCGATTATGTTGACCTCAGTGTCTTACTGGTACTTAATTTATCGACTCCAAAAGGATGAAAGGCAAAGTTGACCCCGGCAGCATTTGGACTGGCGAAATACACCTCAAGCATTCTGCCCAGCATGCTAACGATTCTGCCAGCTCGCCGCCTTCCAGAACAATCAAATCAATTGCACATGTCAGATAAATTTTATTTTCATTTACATATTTTCTATGCTATCTCAATAACCAGCTATAGTTATTTCAAATACACTTCTCTACAACAACTAGGTTTCATTACAAAATGAAAATAATTTCACACTTTCAATTTGAACCAAAATTACGAGAGTGACGATGTATGAATAATGAAAGTAATGTTTCTCCGAATTAGTCACATGTGTATTATAATAAAGAAAGCTGCTTATTATCTATCTACCAAATAAACTGTTTTTGACTCAACAACTTTTTTTACAACTAAAATAACTTCAATGTGCTTGTAGGTCATAACATCCGAGCAATGCAAGGATGCATTGCTAGTTAAAAAAAAGTTTGGTCAAAATATGAGTTCAAAAATGGGAGAGTAAGGTGAAAAATTGACTTTGAATCAAAATATCTGTTATTTTAAAAGATAAGTATAGATTAATTGGGTTTAAAATAATCTGCTCATTGAGAAGAACCTTTTGATGAAAACCTCATTGAAAAGTATTTGCTATGAAAATGTAGTGTGGGTTTAAGTGACAAAAAATGGTGACTCCAAAAATTGACTTTGAATCAAAATATCTCAGCTATTGTAGAAGAGAGCAATGCAATAGTTGTTTTCAAATGAAAGAGCTCTATGAGATGAATCTCATGGTAAAAACCTGATCTAAACATATTAGCTACAAAAAAAGTGGTGTGGGTTTACGTGACAAAAACAAATGATCATTTTACCAAATCAAAATATTTTTGTCATTTTAAGATATTTAGCTTTATAAAAGATGGCATCTGATGTTATGGATTACTTAGTGCTTAACCAGAGTTTGAGAGGTACAGGATTCAATACTTTGTAGCTGCTTGCTGACCACCTTTTTCTGTTTTCTAACGGTATTTAGCCAATCTTCTAAGCTGTTTTCACAGCTGTTCTGCATTTGAGATTTACTTCAGATGAAAGAGCTCTATGAGGAGACGCCTCTGGTGAAAACCTCATCAAAAAATATTTGCTGCAAAGTGATGAAAAACGGTGATTATTTTAAGAAATCAAAATATTTTTGTCTTTTTAAGTGAAAAATGATATTGTTTGAACTCAAATGAAAAACTGCATTGAGATGAATATCTTGGAGAAAACCCCATCTAAAAATATCAAGCATAAAATGTTATGATTTTTTTATAATTTCATATTAATTTTTATTATTCTGTTTCAGTATTAAAATATGTACATATTAAAAACATATTAAAATAAAAGAATTTCACTCATTAAAAAGAGCTAATTATTAGTTATTTAATTAGAATATAACATTATTTTTATAATAAAAATTGTTTAAAGGTATATTTATTTGTAACAGATATGCTGCTATTAATCCTTTGTTATTTTTAAGTGCAATTAAAATTTCTAAGTTTGAACAAAATCTGTATTTAAAAGATATTTACAATAGTACCATTTTTCAACTACAAAGGTAAATATAATTAATT
>NC_068991.1:22205812-22208974 GCF_001194135.2 Octopus bimaculoides
ATATATATATATATATATATACATATGTGTGTGTACACACATGCATACATAGACACACACATACATATACTCACACAAACACTAACACATGCTCATGCACTCACACACATGTATTCATAAATATATAAGCAAAGAAGCAAATGCATGTTTTATTTTCATATTTGTTTAGTTTTATATTTCATTGTATTTCCTTTTTTAATAGTCTACTTATGTTTTTTTTTAATCAAACTGCCAAGAAATTCCAATTTTTAAACTGGAAAATATTAGCATTTTGTTTATAACAACAGTAACAGCTTCAGTAACAACACTATCATTAGCAACAAGAACACAACAGCAACAACAACAGCAACAATTGCATTAGCAACAAGCCAACAAAGATCCACTATATCAGTGATTCTCAACCATTTTTTGCCTATGGGCCCCCTTTGATTTCTATTTTACTCTGATAGACCCTCATAGCCATTTGATGTTCAAAAACAAATCCTATTATATTTTTATGATTAAATATCATTAGTAAATGTGTTTTAAAAAATGCTAAAATATTTTGTGTATTGCAGAAGTTGTGGCCATATGGTAAAGAGTTTCCTTCTCAACTATGTGGTTCTGGGTTCAGTCTCACTGTGTAGCATCTTGAGCAAGTGTCTTCTACTATAGCCTCAGACTGACCAAAGCCTTGTGAGTGGATTTGGTAGACAGAAACTGAAAGAAACCTGTCATATATATATATATATATATATATATATTTGTGTGTGTATGTGTATCTTTGTGTCTGTGTTTTGCCCCCATCACCACCACCACTTGACAACCAGTGTTGGTGTGTTTACATCCCCATACCTTGGTGGTTCAGCAAAAGAGTCCGATAGACTAAGTAGCAGGCTTTAAAAAATAAGTACTGGGGTCGGTTTGATCGACTAATATTCTTCAAGGCAAACTGTCATGTCTACCCCAAGACGTTACTGTCTTGAATCCCAGGACTCTTAGGAGCGGCTACTGGTTTCCATAGCCAATAAGTGACCAAAATCAACACATTTCTCCTGAACACATTTCTCATTTACAGCTGAGTGAACTAGAGCAAAATGAAATGAGGTGTTTTGCTCGAGAACACAATGAACTGCCTGGTCTGAAAGTCAAAGACATGATCTTGTAATCATGAGTGCAACACTCTAACCACTAGGCCATGCACCTTCACTCAATTTATACTATACTGTCATAAAAAAAGTCTGATACTACAATCTGTGACTAAACAGCAACAACAACAACAACATTAACAGTTTAGCTTGTGTAGTTATAAAGACTCTCTTGGTTTACTACGGAATCTCACATACCATTATATAACATGTTACACATTCACTCATGGAAATTACACAAGAAACAAACTTTAAAATAACAGCAAAACTTTATTCCTCTGCTAAATAATACAGTGGACAAAATAAATACATCGCAGATTCTGGTGATTGTATAGTTCATCCACCATTAGGATAATTCAGCCTTGACCATCATTGGTTATATGTGCTTCATTATAACAGCAGGAAAATAACATGACTCACCTTCCTGAAAATCTCTCGCCCTCTGTGATAGCTGTTTTGTTAACTCAGTATATAAGCCAAAGTAGGCCCCAGCATAGATTCAGGTTAGTTGTTTGAGAATGCATTACACACACAATGATTGGATCCAAGATCCATATCCCATGCAATAATTGACCAATCAAAATACAGGACTCAACTAAATGTTCCAAATTTACATGATAGATCAGATAACCAATCATTAAAGATTAACGTGTGGAGCCTATAAAAGGCTAGTTGACTCCAATATGCCATGATAGAAATTGGTCTTGCTACAACAGTGACAACTGTAGGGAATCTGTAAGTTTACTGAGTATTGCAAAAGTAGAAACCAAATTTCCCTCAAATTAAATCCAGTATTCTTGGATGGCGAAAGATGCAGCATTGAATAATGTAGTCCAAGATACACTGTCTGAAGTGACAGGTGGCAATGGTCACAAGTGGAGTACCTTTGATCAATCAGAGCAGGCTTGAGGTTAAACACTATCAACAACGAAGACGGCAATGACAACAACATCAACTACAACAACAAAAGTAATGATAGTGAGAACAACAATACATCAACAACAACAAGAATAGTAACAACTAACAACAACAAAAGAACACAGCAGCAACAACAACCACAACATCAGCAACAACAGCATTAACAAGACCATCATGGAAAACAGCAATGAGAAGGCCTCAATGTGGTTGTTCGGTCTGCTAGACATAGCAAACACATCTCCCTTAAATTTAATTCTACTGACATGAAAAAGGAAGAACACACTGGATAATTCAGTTAGAGATGCACTAACCCTGAAAAAGAAGGTAGTATGGTCATGGTTGGAATGTCTTTGGTCAGTGCTGAGCTGAGCCTAAACAATAATAATTACACAAGAAGAACAACAACAGTAATTAGTGTACTTGAACAGTGGGCTTGACTAGTTGGCTTGACCTGTAGGCAATTTCAATAGGTCATTCACCCAAACTGTATCCGTGACATAATTCAACATGGGAAAAGGTAGGGTTATGCCACTCCACAACCACAACAACCATGACAACAACAGCATCAGCACCAACAGCAGCAACAAGAGTAACAGCAGTAGCAATAATTCCAATGAAACATTCAAAATCAATGATAACAATATCAACAATAACAACAACAATGACAACTGCTATATCAATAACAGAAAAGAAATATTGATTAATATTGATTTCTTTTAGATAGACACAAGATTACAGTTTGAACTTGGAGTATTACTGGTATTTATTTTATCAGAACTTATAAATATACATACATGCATACAAACATGCATACATACAATCATATGTTACATACATACATGCATACATACATACATACATACATGCATGCATACATACATACATACATACATACATACATGCATGCATACATACATACATGCATACATACATACATACATACATGCATACATACATGCATTCATACATACATGCATACATGCATACATGCATGCATACATACATACAAACATACATGCATACATGCATACATGCATGCATACATACATACAAACATACATGCATACATGCATACATGCATGCATACATACATACAAACATACATGCATACATGCAT
>NC_068991.1:22209259-22213502 GCF_001194135.2 Octopus bimaculoides
ATGTCTAGATATGCAAATATATGCATGAGAATACATACATAAAACAAAACATACAAATCTGCATGTATATATACATACTACATACATACATACATACATACATACATACATACATACATACATACATACATACATACATACATACATACATGCATGCATACATACATACATACAAGCAAAAATACCCTGTTGTTGATGTTGAAATTCCAATGAAGAAGCCTTGAATCTTGGTTAGAAAACAGCTCTTTCTCTATTGACAAGAAATCTTGGAATAAAACTGAACAATGACATGCATACATACAAAAATACCCTGTTGTTGATGTTGAAATTCCAATGAAGGACCTTGGATCTAGGTTAGAGACCAACTCTTTCTCTATTGGCAAGAAATTGTGAAATAAAACTGAATAATGATATACATACATACATACATGCAAACATATTATATATATGCATATTTACTTTAAATACATACATATAAACATATACATATACATTTATACAAGCAAACATTTATACATACTTACATACAAACATACATACACATGTACATACATACATAGATATATTACATACATACATACATAGATACACACATACATACATGCATATATACATTTGTACATACATATATACATACATACACACAGGGTTTTGTAGATAAATAGAGACAATTTTTATGATGCATAAAACTGGTTATAAATACTAAAATAGTGGTAGTAGACAGATATGATTTTAATGTAACATTTATTACAACAAAGACATTTATCATCTGCCTCCAGATGAGAACAAAATTTTTTTGCAGCTGCCACAATTTCCGCCTTTTTGATTTTGCATGTTGCACACACAATATAGGTCTTCAAACTGTTGACACTTGAGTGTGATGAAGCATTGGTCCTTACTCGATGTACAACCCATAAAAAGTAATTGAGAATGGCACCTTCTCACCAGGGAGGGCCTGTGTTGCTCTTGACACATAGCATGGTGCAGAATCCTGGATAAGCACCACATTGTCAAACCTAAACTATCCAAGGTAACAGAGAGTTCTTCAGGATGTCCAGATACTCCTTTGTGCCAATCTTTAAGCCAAGCTCAATGGAGTATGGATCCATGGTACTTCCGTCACTTGCCACAGTTCCAAATACCATCACAGAGGGAGGATTCTTAGTCTCAATAACACTGAGGACGTCTGAAGGATTGTATGCAATCACTCAAGAATTTCTACAATTCACTTGAGCGTCCACAGTGAACTTCTCATCCACAAATATGAGAGCTTTTCCTGTACCTTGATGTTTGATGAATGACAGAAGCTTTGAGAATCTCTCAGCTCTGATTGCTTTGGCTTTGGCTGTTAGAAGGTGACAGTATGGTTGAACATAGCTAGTCAGGCCAAGGCTCCTGTTCACAGTTCTGGACACTGTGGAAAGGGACACATTGAGTTTCTTTGCAAGAGTTGTCATGGATGTGGACGAGAGGGCTCCAATCAAACATTTGAAGCCAGCGAGAAACTTTGGATTGTTCTTGGAATCACTTCAAGTCTTGTGTTCTTTTCCATCCATCTTTCCCTCTACTTTAAATTGTTTAAACACATGATAAACTGTTGCTTTCGGAAGTTTTGTCAACTTAACAATTTTATTGACAGTGTGCCCAGTGCACACCAAAACATCAATGATGGAATGATTCTGTTGTTCCGTGATTTTCTGTTGTCGAATCCGTTCACTGTTTACCTGAAAAATAAAGAGGAGGATTAGATTTTGAAGCAAGCAAGGTTTTGTCAAAAAATGAAATGTTAAACCCACTAAGTCTACTGCTTAAAATTGGTCTCAGTTTATCTGCATGACCCTGTACATACATACATACATACATACATACATGCATGCATGCATGCATACATACATACATACATACATACATACATACATACATACATACATACATACATACATACATACGTACATACATACATACATACATACATACAAGGCTCCATCTTTGAGATGTAGTTAACACAGGCAAATTCACATTTGAAACTTGAGAAAAGTCTGGCATATTTTTACTGTTCCACTCACAGATTGCACTTGTAATGTACGAATTAGCAGGTTGATTTCTTTTTCTGAAAATTCCAGTTTATCCAGATTCTCCTTTAAGTATTTATTAACAAAACCTAGTGCTCCAATTATTATTGGGATGAATATGAATTCATAGTCTGGATATAGAAGCTGGAGGTTTCGAAGCAGTTGTCTATAGACATGCTCTTTTTCTTTGATTTTCAAAGAAATATTTATATCTGCAGGGCAGTTGACCTCTATGATGGTACACATCTATGCGCCTCTGACCCAAACAGCAATATTCAACCTGTTATGTTTACATTTGACAGAAGTTTTGATGGAAATATTCCACCAGTATTCCTTGAGTTGGTGTTTATGAATGTATACCATAACAGAGGGATTTTCTAAGTTTATTTCAGATATGTGTAGGAGTGGCTGTGTGGTAAGTAGCTTTGTTGGAAACCGGCTCCCTCCTTAGTGAAAGATTTATAATAATTAAAAAATAGAAGAGACATAGATTGTGTTCCCCATTGACAGATCAGTGGTGTGTGTACGTACATAGATAGGATTCTGCACAGTCTTCATCTACTAAATTTCAGTCACAAGGTATTCATCAATCCCAAGTGGTGAGAAAAGACACTTCCCCAAAATGTTGTACAAGGAGATCAGTTAAACCTGGAACTGTGCAGTTGTGAAACCACACTGTTCCAGTCTGCTGCAGAACAAAAATATCTGAAACGGCTTAATGACAAAGAAACTGATGTTTATAAAATTATTACTTCTGAACTATTAACCTTATTTTCATAGATAAAAGGAATTTAAAATATTTACTGTATGGAAGACATTCAAAAACATACAAAATCTGTTAACTTCACATAAACAGTTATTATTTAGTGTTAACATTTTCATCACACTAAATCTTAACACCAAAATTTAACAGGATTTTAGTGTTTTTGAATAGCTAATATGTGTCATCCAATTTATGTGAGTTTCTGAATGGCTAATCTGTATTTTCCAGTTTTTGCATTTATGAAAGGCTAATATGTGGTCTCCCAGGTTTTGTGTGTTTTTGAATGTTTAATGTGTCTCCCAGTTTTTATGTGTTTTTGAATAGCTAATATATGCCTTTCAGTTTTTGACAGAAGTCCAATGATTGATACAAGTGAAAGAGAAAAAGATATGTAATCTTCAAACAAATTATAAATTCAGTTCTATATTTAAGAGATGAGGAATTATGCACATTATTTACATTATTTACATTATTTACATTTGACGGATATTTGTCCTCATCTTGTTTGTGTTAACAACAAACAAGATGAGGACAAATATCCGTCAAATGTAAATAATGTAAATAATGTAATTTATTAATTTTTTAATGTTATTAATATTTTATATTTAAGTCCTCTTGTCTTTCAGTTTTTTCCAGTCAGAGTATGACTTGCGTGAATATTTTTCTTCAATATTTCAAATTAACAAAGAAAAGACCAAGATGCATATGAACCAAGACAAGCTGGAGCGCCATGCAATGTTGCTAATGGAAACACTAGGATTTGCAGTCACCAAATTGGATGAAATTGAAGATCTTCGAGATTTCCTTAACGATTTGGGTGGTAAACATTATTGGCGTAAAGTGAAACCTTGCATGATTCGGGTAAGAAAGATTAATGTTGTTCAAGCAGTAGATCAATGAATTTGTAATACTAGCATACTAGATTCATTTCCTATCAGAATCAACATTGTGTACACAAACACACAGACAAACACACACATGCACAAACGTACGTGCACACACGTGCACGCACACATATACACATACACAAACTTATTATGCACACATCACCACCACCACTGCTACCATCATTATCATTATTATCACTTTAACATCCACTTTTCCATGCATGCATGAGTTAGATGGAATTCCTGAAGGTAGATTTTCTTTGACTTAATGACCTCCTGCTGTCAGCCCTCATCTATTTTCAAGCAAGGTAAATCCCACATGATCAGATATGTTTTTTAGGAAGACTGACAACAAAGGACTTTGTTTGTATGATGGTGATGCTCATTTATAACTACCCCATGATGTCAAACACAAACACATACACACATACATATACAGATACATATACATATATGTGTATGTGTGCGTATATATATATATATATATATATATATATATATATATATATATATATATATAT
>NC_068991.1:22214198-22215849 GCF_001194135.2 Octopus bimaculoides
CTTATTCTTTGTAAGCCTAGTACTTATTCTATCGGTCTCTTTTGGCAAACCGCTAAGTTATGGAGACGTAAACACACCAGCATCGGTTGTCAAGCGATGTTGGGGAGACAAACACAGATACACAAACACACACACACATATATATATATATACATATATACGACAGTCTTCTTTCAATTTCCGTCTACCAAATCCACTCACAAGGCTTTGGTCGGCCCGAAGCTATAGTAGAAGACACTTGCCCAAGGTGCCACGCAGTGGGACTGAACCCGGAACCATGTGGTTGATAAGCAAGCTACTTACCACACAGCCACTCAATGTGTGTGTTTATTTGGCAAGGAAAAAAAAAATGACCATCCTGAAATATAACAATATCTGTTTTAACACGCGATTTCACATCAGGAATCTTGCAAACAAATACATAAACATACCTGAAAAGAACTTTCAAACAACTTATTAAAGCAAATGCAGGTAAGATATACCTACATTAATTAACTTCAATAAGAAATTCAAAATAAATCTAGATAACATAGCTGAATCATGAGTTTAGGTGAAATACTCAATTAAGAATGACTCTTGGAAAATATATGGCAAAACTGCATCCATGATTTTGTAAGTTTTCCAAAAATCAGAAAAGTCTACATGACATCAGGAAAGCTATTATGACACTTGTAAAATGATGTGAGGTTTGAAGAAGTCATACAAGATGATGTATTTGAGTTGGTAATGTTTCATAGGGAAAGTTTAACTAACAAGGAACTAATGCTATCAGAATAAAAGCAAGCGAAGAATATGGAAATTCCACCAACTCCACTTGAATTCTTTGCAATGAATATTACTACAGTGTTTGAACTTGTTGAGGAAGGTCAGGAAGTTTTGCTTACAGCAACTCAAATTGTGAATGCAACATAAAATTTGCAAGAGAAATTTACAATGAATTCAGTTGTTACACTAAGTTGTACAATGAAATGATGTGTCATAAACATCAAGAATTTTGGATGTGTTCTTCACCCCTCTGGCAGATCTTTTATTTTTTATTTGTTTCAATCATTAGACTGTGGCCATGCTGGGGCACCACTTTGAAGAATTTTAATCGAACTTATCAACCCTAGTGCTGGTTACCTTTTTATAAAGCCAGGTACTTATTCTATCGGTCTCATTTGTCGAACTGCTAAGTTACAAGTATGTAAACACATCAACACTGGTTGTCAAGTGGTGGTGGGGAACAAACACATACACAAACACAAACACACACACACACACACACACACACACACACACACACACACACACACAAGTTCAAACACTGTAGTAATATTCATTGCAGTGAATTTAAGTGGAGTTGGTGGAATTTCCATATTCTTCGCTTGCTTTTATTCTGATAGCATTAGTTCCTTGTTAGTTAAACTTTCGCCATGAAACATTACCAACTCAAATACATCGTCTTGTATGACTTCTTCAAACCAACCTCATATCATTTTACAAGTGTCATAATAGTTTTCCCGATGTCATGTAGACTTTCTGATTTTTGGAAAACTTGCAAAATCATGGATGCAGTTTTGCCATATATTTTCCAAGAGTCATAACATATACACATCACACACACACACACACACACACACACACACACACACACACACACACACACACA
>NC_068991.1:22216568-22218533 GCF_001194135.2 Octopus bimaculoides
TGAGAATAATATCTTTTTTGTCCTCCCTTTTTTACCATCTCAATTTGTTCTGATCCCTCTTCCTTGTGAGCATGCACTTGCACTTTCCCACCATTTCTCTCCTGCTCTTTCTTCCACTTTTACTGTCTTCCACTCTCTCTCTCTCTCTCTCTCTCTCTCTCTCTCTCTCTCTTGACAGGTAACCATGTGCCTCCTCTACAGCAAGTCGCCTGTTTCTGTTTCTCTGTGACACTCTAACCTTTTATCATTACACACAAGAACACCTTCTCCAAGCCCCACTCCCCTCTTAAAGGATCTTTGTCTTGCAAGTTACTTGGTAACCCTGCCAGTGTTGGTGCCGTATAAAAAGCATCCAGTCCACACTGTTAAGTGGTTGGCGTTTGGAAGGGCATCCTGTTGTAAAAACCATGCCAACATTGACCTCGCCTGTGCAGATGCTAGGTGAAAAGCACTTAGTCCACTTTGCTGGGTGGTTGGTGTTAGAAAGAGCATCCAGTCATAAAAACTGAGCCAAAACAAACACAGAAGTCTGGTGCAGTCTTCTGCCTGGCCAGCTGCTGTCAAACCGTCCAACCCATGCCAGCATGGATGGCAGATGTTAAATGAGGATGATGATGATAATACATAACAAGTAAAAGGGATTAGTAAATCCAGTCAAGTATCTATAAAACTCTCAGTGTTAAACTAATTTGGCTAACTATATCAAACAATCAGATACCAATAAATTCAACTAAAATTAACATAGGTGCAGGAGTAGCTGTGTGGTAAGTAGCTTTCTTATCAACCACATGGTTCCGGGTTCATTCCCACTGTGTGGCATCTTGGGCAAGTGTCTTCTACTATAGCCTCGGGCTGACCAAAGCCTTGTGAGTGGATTTGGTAGACAGAAACTGAAAGAAGCCCGTTGTATATATGTATATATACAACGATGCTGGTGTGTTTACGTCCCCGTAACTTAGCGGTTCAGCAAAAAGGACCGATAGAATAAGTACTAGGCTTCCAAAGAATAAGTCCTGGGGTCGATTTGCTCGACTAAAGGCGGTGCTCCAGCATGGCCGCAGTCAAATGACTGAAACAAGTAAGTAAGTAAAAGAGTATCCAAGGTAATTCATCATGTATGACATGTTGATCTAAATATTGTTCAGAATAATATCAAGAAATTCAGAATATAAGACAACAAGAATGAGAATGGAGAAAATTATATCTTTAATTGATGATTACACTATTTATTACTGATGATCGTTTTTGTTGTACCAACATATTTAGATATAGAAAAAGGTATAAAATACCAATGAAGTTGATATATCCGAAAATATATGCTCACACAAAGTTATTGAGGCAATCAAAAAATGGACTAAAGAGAAAGTGAATTAACAAAATATTTCTAGCAAAAACATTATGAAGAAAACTGGCTTTTCTTAGAATATTATATTTTTTTGAACATTCTTTTCATATGCATTCATCTATTAGAGATATTTTTTAGTTCAGTTTGAATTTAGTCCATTTTGGGTTGCTTTGATAATGGTGTGTTAGCTTATTTTTCTGGATATATTAATTTGATTGATATTTTATACCTTCCATCTGTATTTAAATATGCTGGCACAATAAAAGCGATTGTCGGTAATGTGTGGTGTAATCACCAATTAAAGATGTGATTTTCTCCATTCTTATTCTTGTTATATACATATATATGTATCCACACACAAAATATAATTACACACACATGCATACCTCAATGAAAAGAATAAAAAAAGACTAACGAATTTAATAGAAAAATAGACACAGGGACATATATACACACACTGAGACAAATGCACAAACATACACACACACGCACACACACACACACATATACATGCATACACACACATATATAAAAATATATTCATACACTAGTATATATATATATACGTACATGCATACACACATGTGCATGTAAATGTATATATATATATATATATATAT
>NC_068991.1:22219157-22220541 GCF_001194135.2 Octopus bimaculoides
TATAATATTCATGCTTATTTACACATAAAATTTTTATACGCATATATATTTAAACATATATTTATCTATTTTTAGATTTTTATATGTATCGATATTTATATTCCGTATTTTTATTTTTATGTTTTAAACTTTTAAATTTATTATGCTACCATGTTTTGTTGGATATATATCTTTTGAAATACTAAATATTGATTTCCTAAATATATTATTGATGAATTAATAATATAAAATTACATATATACACATTTATTTGCTCAAGATAATTGAGCACTCAACATAAGTTCAATTATATATTCTTTTAGAATATTTCTTTTAGAATATTACTTATATATATATATATATATGTATATAGGCAGTTATTTTGGGCAGGCTGCAAAATAAAAGTATCCTGATATCTACTTGTCATTGTTGAGAGAATCAGTCTTCATAGTGTTTACATTGTTATTCTGGACCTTAGTACTATGTGGATAAGTTAGGGTTGGGTTGCTAATATTATAACTATTACTCAAATTATAAGTGAAGCTATTCACTTTTCTGTTGTTCATTATAATAATGAAATATGCCAAATTCAGAGTTGTTGAGTAGGAGAGCTTAACAGTGTTTCTGTTAAAAAGCTTATAGTACTTACTAGAAGGAAAGTGATTATCCAAAGCATGAAAGAATAGGGAGTAATTTCCAAGAATACATGTAGCCCAAAAAGGTGAGGATTATACTACAGAATTTTTCACTTAAAGAATCTATTATACTGACTACCACTGCCTCTACTGTGGTGAGCCCTCTTCATTGTTTTTACCAAATATATCTAGGATTACACCTATGTGATGCATATTTTTTTTAAAGACAATAGAATATAATTTGAGGGAGGGAGGTTTGGCTGTTATTTCTAACAGACTGAGTGCCTATGAAGAAGCTCCTCTACTGACTAGAAAACAAAATGTGGTTGTGTAGTATCAGGCATGACCATATCCAGTAGATTGTAAGATCAAAGGTGTTTAAGTTATGACCATCTTGTTAATGTTTGACATAATATATCTAGGGCTATTTCTAGCAGGTTTAATGACCTCATAGGGGCTTCCTCATTAGCTCAACTACTCTTTTACTTGTCTCAGTCTTTTGACTGTGGCCATGCTGGAACACCGCCTTTAGTCGAGCAAATCGACCCCAGGACTTATTCTTTGGAAGCCTAGTACTTATTCTATCGGTCTCTTTTGCCGAACCGCTAAGTTACGGGGACGTAAACACACCAGCATCGGTTGTCAAGCGATGTTGGGGGGACAAACACAGATACACAAATACATACACACAAACATATATACATATATACGACAGGCTTCTTTCAGTTTCCGTCTACCAAATCCACTCACAAGGCTTTGGTCGGCCCAAG
>NC_068991.1:22220551-22223542 GCF_001194135.2 Octopus bimaculoides
AACCGCTAAGTTACGGGGACGTAAACACACCAGCATCGGTTGTCAAGCGATGTTGGGGGGACAAACACAGATACACAAATACATACACACAAACATATATACATATATACGACAGGCTTCTTTCAGTTTCCGTCTACCAAATCCACTCACAAGGCTTTGGTCGGCCCAAGGCTATAGTAGAAGACACTTGCCCAAGATGCCATGCAGTGGGACTGAACCCGGAACCATGTGGTTGGTAAGCAAGCTACTTACCACACAGCCACTCCTACGCCTAGCTGATTATAATTCATTAATAACAACAAAAACAAATACAGCAATATGGTTATTGTTGAATTATTAACAATGAATGTGTGTGTGACTAATGGGCTGAGATGTAATTTAACCTCCACTCACTCCCCCATCACCACACAACTGACTAATTATTTTTCTTAATTAATGGTTTCTTTGATTCATTAAAACTAGTACAATAGTTCTGATTGATTAGTTATGATTATTATTAGGCAATCAGTTCCAATAAGTGTTCACACACAATATATGTGTGCATACTCACACACTCACACATCTATACACAACCACGCATATGTACATACATACACACACACACATGCACACACACATACACGCACTGCACATGTACATCTGCACATATATACATACAAAAGAGACAATCATGCTTTTACATGCACACACACTCACTCACACACACACAAACACACACAGTCTCACACACAGACACACACTTATTAGTCCTTACAACCCATGCATATGCTTACAATACATAGACATGCACATAAGCACATATATATATGTATAGAAGAGATGATCACACATTTACATGCACACACTCACATACACACAGACTTCTCCATACTCACCCATGGATATGTACATGTATATACTCACCCCAAAATATACATGTACATATGCAAATATATGCACACAAAAGAGATGATCACAAGATAGACTATGATATATTCACATTTATAAAAACAACAAATATAATCACAATATACACACACAAACAGGACACAGTCATACATACATTCAGGACCGATTGGGAAAAGTAATGCTGCAGACTGTTTATCTGTCTAGAACAAATATTGCGTTCATTCCTCATTTAAAATGACCAAGTGTGATTTGTGAGAGAAAGAGGTTTGGTTGCTATTTCTAACAAGTCAAGCAACCACATAGAGGACAAACATTTAGCCTTTGCTGTGTTTGCTTCTTTTTTTCATAACAATTAGACACACAAGCAACTCACTGCATTAAATACATAAGGGCAACGTACAAATATAAGCATACATACATACATATACATACATACATATACATACATACATATACATACATACATATACATCCATACATCCTCATCACCATCTGAGGACTGGCAAGCCAGGAGGCTGTACCAGGCTCCAATCTTATCTGGTAAGGTTTCTACAGCTGGATGCCCTTCTTAATGCCAACCACTCCGAGAGTGTAGTAGGTACTTTTTACGTGCCACCATCATGGGAGCCAGTCAGGCAACACTAGGAACGACCACGCATGAATGGTGCTTTTTATGTGCCACCAGCAAGGGACCAGTCAGGTGACACTAGTAATGACCATACACGAATGGTGCTTTCTATGTGCCACCAGCACTGGCATGGGTGCCAGTCAGGCGGTACTGGCATCGGCCACGACAATGACTTCACTTGACTCAACAGGTCTTCGCAAGCACAGTTTATTGCCTAATGATTGAAGGGTACTCTTAAATGGGCCAGTTATGCAGCACTGGCTTAGGCCACAGTTACTGTCTCACTTGGCTTGCCAGGTCTTCTCAAGCACAGCATATCTCCAAAAGCCTTGGTCATCGCCTCCGTGAGGCCCAACATTCAAAGTTCGTGCTTCACATCATCATCTCAGGACTTCCTGGGTCTACCACTTCCACAGGTTCCCTCTGTTACTAGGGTGTGACACTTTTTCACACAGCTGTCCTCATCTATACGCAACACATGACTATAATATATAGACTCTTTTTACTCTTTTACTTGTTTCAGTTATTTGACTGTGGTCATGCTGGAGCACCGCCTTTAGTCAAGCAAATCAACCCCAGGACTTATTCTTTGTAAGCCTAGTACTTATTCTATCGGTCTCTTTTGCCGAACTGCTAAGTTACGGGGATCTAAACAAACCAGCATCGGTTGTCAAGTAATGTTGGGGGGGACAAACACAGACACACAAACATATACACGCACACACACACACACACATATATATATATATATATATATATAGCCACTCCTACGCCACTCCTATATATATATATAAAACAAATAATAAATGAGTATATGCATATATACGTACAAGTATGTGAATACCTACATCTACCTGTATATATAGGTGCATATCTGGGTACAGGACGTTGCAAACAAAACGTAGACAAAAAAATAATAATAATCAGAGTACAGAAAACACACAGGCCACATAGAGAACATTTTCCTTCATCAGCTGCCACCATTCTATATACACATGGTCCGATCAATAAGTATCCAGACTGTTGCCATAGTAATGAAGCTAAACACACAGAGTGAAGCTGCTTGGTACAGATTGACCTTGAACTTCTTTGTAAGCCTAGTACTTATTCTATTGGTCTCTTTTGCCAAACCGCTAAGTTACAGGGACATAAACGCACCAGCATTGGTTGTCAAGTGATGTTGGAGAGACAAACACAGACACACAAACATATACACATACATACATATATATATATATATGTACATATATACAATGGGCTTCTTTCAGTTTCCGTCTACCAAATCCACTCACAAGGCTTTGGTCGGCCTGAGGCTATAGTAGAAGACACTTGCCCAAGGTGCCACACAGTGGGACTGAACCTGGAACCATGTGGTTGGTAAGCAAGCTACTTACCACACAGCCACTCCTACGCCTATATCATCATCATCCTCATCATCATCATCATCATCGTGATCGTTTAACATCCGCTTTCCA
>NC_068991.1:22223940-22225443 GCF_001194135.2 Octopus bimaculoides
CCGTTTAGAGAAAAATTTGTAGTTTAGAATCAGTAGTTCTTTGACTGCTATTTCTAAATTTTCAGTATGTTGGAGAAGCAACTCAATGCTAATCCCTGTATATTTATGATGATAAATGGTTTTACCGATAAAGGTTTTTTCATACTGAACTACTTGGCAAAATTGTTAATTATTAATTCTATTATTAATTGACGATTCCCTGCCCTTATTCTTGTATATATATATATATAGATAGATAGATAGATAGATAGATAGATAGATAGATAGATAGATAGATAGATAGATAGATAGATAGATACACACACAGACACACACACATACACATACAAGCACATATAGTATATATGTATATATACATCTACCAAATCTATCATCTATTTATAAAACATTAAATAAAGGACATGACAATAAGAAGTTATGTCATGAACTTCATTAGCTTACAGCTGTTTCTGTGATAAAATACAATGCACTCATAGTTGAGTGCTTGTACATCACCCTCTAGCTTCAAAAGAGCTTCAAATACACACACACACACATACACACACACACATACACACACACATACACACACTGCATCTACCAAGTCCACTCATAAAACAAGTCTTTGATCAACCTTGGGCTATAGTAGAAGATATTTGCTGAAGGTGCTGTACAGCAAGACAGAACTCAAGATCACAGGATTAGGAAGTAATCGTCATAACCACACAGCCATGCCTGCATTCAAAATTCAATTTTTTGTTTAATATACATCCTGGAATAAGACACCTGATGGCAATTAGAAATCAAAATGATTGAGATGAGTTGTAGGCGTAAATATTTTAATAATTTTCTTCATCTAAGATAACATTAATTGTTTGAATAGTAACAGTTTATGCCTAGTTTCAGTTATATATAAACATAACACTTCAATGAGAATATTAGATATCGTAGTCATTTAGACCTCTTTATAAAATTAGACAATATAATCATTATGTGGACTCATTAAGTTTCTGGTTGTCTGCATTCATCAGATAACCAGTGAGAATTGCATACATTAAGTACATTGTTATTATAATTCCCGTTTTTTCTCTATAATTGGATAATACCACAAATAATGACGCATATTAACGTGTCACATAACCAAGAGCATCTATGTGTCATCTGAATGAATGAACTAATCAAAAAGCCCAGAATAATGAAAGAATGAAACAGCAGCTTCAGAATTGATAAGCTTTACTCTAAGTAATGGATTCCCCGTCTCCTAAATATATTTAACCCTTTAGCATTTAAACTGGTTATATCCGGCCCAAATATTCTATGAGCTATAGGTTCAAACTGACTGGATTTTAGTCTCTCACACCTACATACCAATCATTCTAAAAAGAAATGATCACATTTAAAAAGAAATGATCACATCTAAAAAGAAATGATCACATCTAAAAAGAAATGATCACATCTAAAAAGAAATGATCACATCTAAAAAGAAATGATCACATCTAAAAAGAAATGATCACATCTAAAAAG
>NC_068991.1:22225784-22229522 GCF_001194135.2 Octopus bimaculoides
CTAAAAAGAAATGATCACATCTAAAAAGAAATGATCACATCTAAAAAGAAATGATCACATCTAAAAAGAAATGATCACATCTAAAAAGAAATGATCACATCTAAAAAGAAATGATCACATCAATCATTCTAAAAAGAAATGATCACATCATCAAAATCTCAAAGCAACATGTTAATGCATGATTAATTCAAAACAATGAGAATAGATAAGCATTACAGTTTGACAGATTAATCTGAATGCTATAGGGTTAAACACTCACACACACACACACACACACACACACACACACACACACACACACACACAGACACACACAAACAAACACACACCACACACACACACACCACACACACATATGATGTGTGTATTTGTGTGTGTGCGTGTGTGTGTGTGTGTATGTGCATGTATGTATGAGAGGGTGATGAAAAGTTCCTGGCTTTGGGTAAAAGGAAGATCAGTTAATTATGACTTTATTCAACATATTGTATGACTGAATATAGATGCAAATATGCATACATGTATGTGTCTATGTACCTCTCTATCAATCTATCTATTTATATCCCTGCCTGCCTTTCTATCTGTCTGACTGTCTGTCTATATTTTTGTAGATATAAATATATATATATATATATATATATATATATATATATATATATATATATATATATATACAAGGGGGTGCTGAAAAGTTTGGGCTTTGGGTAAAAGAAAATACAGGAGGATCAGTTAATTATGACTTTATTCAACATATTCCCCTCTCACACATTTATTGCAGCAGTCCTTCAGTTTCTCTAAGCCCTGTAAAAGAACTCAGAAGGTTGGGCCTCCAGCCGGGTCTTTCACGATACCCTTAAAGCTAGGAGCTTTGCAGCACACCCTCATATGTAAATATATATATGTATATATACATATGTATGTGTGTGTGTGTGTATGTATATATATATATATGTGTGTGTGTGTCTGTTGTGTACGTCTATGAGTATGTGTACATGCACATGCATGTGTGTGTGGAGAGAGAAAGAGAGAGAGAGGGAGAGAGAGAGAGCTAAGTGATCTGTTATAAGTAGGATAAAAAAATAAAGTACTCCATTCAGTAAGAGATAAATATCATTTAATACACACAGTATTTAAATACAAGCTACTATTAGTTTCATGTGGTGGAAACACAATAAATCAGCAGATTTATATATCATGCCTTGTGTTTGCAAGCAATTTTTTTTCATTGAAATTGATGATTGCTTCGATGCACAAGGCATGGTGTATGATGTTGCTGATTTATGTTTCTGCCACATGAAACTAATAGTAGGTTATATTTAAATAATGCAAATGTGTATTATGTCCTGTTAATTGTATTTGTGTAACATTCTCCATTTTTTTCCATCCTTGTTTTCGTATGCATTCTCTGCTTTCTTCCAAGGAATCTAATGCTCTTAGCTTAGTTTTTCCTTGGGGCTGACCAGATTGGAGCAATCTCGAGTATAACCAGCCAAAATTGCAAAGATAATCTGTAACTCGACTGAGGAAAGAAAACTCCGAATGACCCGTCCTTGTTTTCTTTGTATCATCTATCTGGATGTTTTGCTGCCCCTTCTTTGTATCACCTAACTGTCTGGATATTTTGCGTTCTTGTCCCATTTTGTATTTTACATATATATAATGGTGTGCATACACTTTGGTCTCTTATATGTAAGTATATATTTATCTAAATTTTGTACGACTCTATTCTTTCTTTCTTTCTTTCTTTCAGCCCTTTCACGCTTTCTTTGTTCATTCCACTCTTCGTTCTTTCGTTCCCCCTCTCTTGCATTTCCTTGTCTTCTCTTCATGTTCACTTTCTCTCCTCTTTTCACTTCACTGTGTCCCTGTCATTTTTTCTCACCCCTCCTTAATTCTTTTGTCCCTCTGCCTCTCTCTCTTCTCTCCCCATGTGACCGGTGTTCGGCCAAGCCTGACCTTTCTTTCTTGGTTCAGCCACCGTCCATGCAACATTTATATTCCTCCCTATGCCTGTTAAATAAAGCCATTAGGCTTTATTTCCACACACACCAGCTTAATTTAATTCATCCATGGTCGAAAGACACCTGTTGTTATGTTCTGTTATTTGTATTTGTGTAATATTCTCCGTTTTTTTCCATCCTTGTTTTCGCATACATTCACTGCTTTCTTCCAAGGAATCTAATGCTCTTAGCTTAGTTTTTCCTTGGGGCTGGCCAGATTGGAGCAATCTCAAGTATAACCAGCCGAAATTGCAAAGAAAATCTGGAACTTGACTGAGGAAAGAAAACTCCAAATGACCCGTCCTTGTTTTCTTTGTATCGTCTATCTGGATGTTTTGTTGCCCCTTTTTTGTATCACCTAACTGTCTGGATGTCTTGCGTTCTTGTCCCATTTTGTATTTTATATATATATATATATATATATATAAAGTACCAGGCATAAAAAAGAAAAAAAAACGGTGTTGATTTGTTCAATTAAATTTCTTCAAGGTGGTGCCACAGTGTGGCCACAGTTTGATGCCTGACGAAGATAAAAGACCCACTAAATCCCTTAGTAAAACTTTACGCTAAGGGAAGTAACTCTTGTACTATGGCACTGAAACTTCTTAGAGTCGCTTTATTTGCTAGAAATAGCAACCCAAATGCTTTTAAATCAGATGTTCAAGAACCAAATGAAGAGCAGATTTCCAATCCCAGGATCATCCTGATTCCAAAAAAGTATAATATGTCTATGGTCGGAATATAAGCTAGGTTGATTACCACCTCACCGGGCAAGGAGACAGGCAGATGTTCACAAATGCAACGTCTTTCCCAGGTGAACAGTGTACACCCCAACATCAGCTACTAGTTAGTGACTTCAGTATTAAATTCTCTTCCTCACATTTCTTCCTCATACATTATGATTGTTTTCCAATCCCCTTTCTTGCCCTCACTGCTATACTTACTGTATTACTGCTCCCCACACCCCCACCACCCACACCCACTCCCTATTTTTCTCACCAGGTTCTACGCTCATATTCTTGTTACTTGTAAGTACACCCTAGCACTACACCATCTCTCTCTCTCTCTCTTACACTTTTGCTGTTTCCCACTCTCTCCTTCTTTCCCTTTGATCACTCTCTCTCTCACTCACTGAGTAACCATGTACTTCCTCTATAGCAAGACACCTATTTCTGCCTCTATTTCTCTGTTCCACTCTAACTTTTCATCATTTAATACTGGATCACTTCCTCTAATGCCCCCTCTGTTGTGGCAAGACACCTACTTCTATCTCTCTGTCACTTTGTCACATTCTAACTTTCATCCTCTGACACAAATGCCCTGCTCTTTTCATAATTTCTTGTCTTGTGAGCGACTTGGTTACCCTACCAGTGCTGGTGCCACATTAAAAGCATCCACTCCATACTGTAGTGTGGTCTGGAAGGGAATCCAACTGTAAAAAGCTTGCCAAAACCAACTTCGCCTGTGCTTGTGCCACGTAAAAAGCACTGAGTCCACTCTGTGGAGTGGTTGGTGTTAGAAAGGGCATTCCACTGTAAAATCCCTGCCAAAACAGATACAGAAGCCTTGGGTAGACTTCCTGCCTGGCTGGCTCCTGTCAACCGTCCGACCCATGCATGCAGGGAAGATGGATGTTAAACAATGATGATGATGAAAAATATATATATATATATATATTCATATATTATATGGGTGTGTGTGTGGGTGTGTGTGTGTGTGTGTGTGTGTGTGTGTGTGTGTG
>NC_068991.1:22233938-22235666 GCF_001194135.2 Octopus bimaculoides
ATATATATATATATATATATATAAAACGAATGGTTTACACCTGGTAGCTTACTGGTAAAGCAGTCACAGTGATCGTTATGTATATGACAAATGGAAGATGGAATGTACGAGAATCTATTATTAACCATGACAATTATTCCAACACATCTAGAATCGATTCCGCGTGGGTGGAACACTTAACAACTGGTTCAGGAACATCCGGCAGTGCAGATGTATCTCGTTAGATTGCGTGTTCATTTCTCTTCTTGCTAGCTGTGATTTTATTTTTGATCCTCTATATAAATGAAGATATTTCCTCCGTCTGGCTGTTTTTCTTTCTACAAAACGGAAAGTTACATTGCGGAACAGTTATTTGAATGAGTTGTATTTATTTATCACCTGATGAGATACATCTACCCCACTGGATGCTCCTGAACCAGTTATTGAGTGTCCCACCCATGAGGAATCGATGCTAGTTGTGTCAGAATAATTGTCGTGATTAATAATAAATTCTCATATATCCCATCTTCCGTGTTTCATTTGTCATATATATATATATATATATATATATATATTAGAAATAAATCATATGGTATTCACCTGGTAGCTTACCATTAAAGCAGATTCACTTTCACAGTGTTCGTTGGGTATTTGATTAATGAGAGAAACAGAAGATGGAAGATATGAGAATGTTTATTGATTTCAACAGTGTGTTCCTTTTTGCGTCTGATATTTATTATCACTGATCTTCTATAATAATGAAGTTGTATCCCTTAATTTAATGCTTTTATATACACATACCAAGAAGAAAACTAGCAGAACAGACGTTATTTTAACGAGATACATCTTATAATCACCTGAAGAGACACATCTACACTAGTGGATACTCCCAAACCAGCTCTTCAGCATCCCACCTGTGAGGGATTGATACTTGATGGATTGAAACAATTGTAGCTATCAATAAACATTCTCGTATCTTCCATCTTCAATCCTTGTCATTAATAAAATATATATATATATAATATAAATAAAGTTAGACAAGGCCATTTTATGAGATTACCCTGGGTTTCATGTCTATAAAGTGCTTAGCTTTACAGTGTATCATCAGATCTCAAAACTTGTTGGTTTAAGGCCTCTCTCTCTAGTGAGTAGCCTCTCTAAAATATGGAGGAGGAAAGGACCTCGCTACTCAGTGTCAACAACAGGGGAATTCTTGCTAATCTATTGGAACCCACAAACTAACAGAGTCACTTGCAATTGGTAGCCAAAGGGTGACAATCCCCTGTTGCTGACATTGAGTAGCGAGGTCCTTTGCTCCTTCATAGTCAAGTGAGGGCTTAAGCCAACAGGTTTTGAGATCTGATGATATGCCATAAAGCCAAGTGCTTTATGGATATGAAAACCAGGATAAACCCATAAACCGGCCTTATCTAACTTTATCTGTATTATACACTGCTCTATAACTTAGAGTGTGCTTCTTTTTCAGATTTATGTTTTACCGACACTTTATATCATCATCATCATCATCATCATCATCGTTTAACGTCCGCTTTCCATGCTAGCATGGGTTGGACGATTTGACTGAGGACTGGTGAAACCGGATGGCAACACCAGGCTCCAGTCTAATTTGGCAGAGTTTCTACAGCTGGATGCCCTTCCTAACGCCAACCACTCAGAGAGTGTAGTGGGTGCTTTTACGTGTCACCCGCACGAAAACGGCCACGCTCGAAATGGTGTCTTTTATGTGCC
>NC_068991.1:22239741-22246147 GCF_001194135.2 Octopus bimaculoides
TATATATATATACATATATATGTGTATATATATATATAGCCAAAACTGATGTTGGAGCCCAATGCAGTCCTCTAGTTCACTGGCTCCTGTCAAATTATCTAACCCACACAAGCATGGAACACATTCATGAAATAATGATGACATATCTGTCCATCTGTCAATCTATTTATCTATATACATACACACACACAAACACACACACACACACACACACACACACACAAACACACACACACATACACACACACACACACACACACACTCTTGTTATACTTGGGAATGGTCATATTTTGCCAATTAACCACGTGTACATGGTGTGTGTGTTTAATTGGCAAAATATGACTATTCAGAAGGTATAACAATATTTGTTTCAACACACAATCTCACATCAAGAATCTTGCAAAATAAATACACATATGTATGTGTGTGTGTGTGTGTGTGTGTGTGTGTGTGTGTGTGTGTGTGTGTGTGTGTGTGTGTATTTATATATGTATATTAGATATGTGTGTGTGTTTGTGTGTGTGTGTGTGTGTGTGTGTGTGTGCATGAGTACGTTTGTGTACACATACACATGCACATACACACATGCAAAGTAAAAGACAAAGATGACAATAGAAGTGTAACAGAAGTTTAATTACAGCTACCAACAAGTGAATTAAACTATGTAATTATACATGATATGTGGAAAGAAAATTTCATGTTGCTTATAAAGTCCAAAAATCAAAAATAATAATACATATAATATTAACGAAAGTGAAATTGAGATGACACCTGTACCAGTGTGGCATGTAAATAGCACCAGCGTGATCGTTACCAACGTCGCCTTCCTGGCACGGGAAAAGACATTCAAGCAAGATCGTTCATTGCCTTCCTGGCACTTGTGCCAGTGGCACGTGAAAAGACATCCGAACGAGATCGTTGCCAGTGCCAATGGACTGGCTCCTGTGCAGGTGGCACGTAAAATACACCATTTTGAGCATAGCCGTTGCCAATATCACCTGACTGGCCCTCGTTCCGGTGGCACGTAAAACACCCACTACACTCTCGGAGTGGTTGGCGTTAGGAAGGGCATCCAGCTGTAGAAACTCAGCCAAATCAGATTGGAGCCTGGTGTAGCCATCTGGTTTCACCAGTCCTCAGTCAAATCGTCCAACCCATGCTAGCATGGAAAGCGGACATTAAACGACGATGATGATGATGATGATTAACAAAGAATTATAATAATAATAATAATAATAATAATAATAATTGTTTCAAATTTTGGCACAAGGCCAGCAACTTTGAAGGGAGGATAAAAGTTAATTACATCAATTCCAGTGCTTGATTGGTAGTTTATTTTATTAACCCCAAAAGGATGAAAGACAAAGTTGACATCGGCAGGATTTGAGCTCAGAACTTAAAAAGCTGGAAGGCATATCATAAAACATTTTCTCCAGCATGCAAAAATTTACAATAATCCTTTCTGCTTAAGGTATAAGGCCTGAAATTTTGAGGAAATGAACTAGTCAATTACATCGACTTCAGTGCTCAATGGGTATTTATTTCATTGACTCTGAAAGGATAAAAGGCAAACTCAAACTCAGCAGAATTTGAACTCAGAACAAAATGACGGATGAAAGGCTGCTAAGCAGTTCGCCCAGTATGCAAATGATTCTGCCAGCTCAACTATCTTGCTGATAATTATGATTATGGCTTCAAATTTTGGCACAAGACCAACAGATTTTAGGGGAAGAGTGAAGTGAATTACATTGACCCCCAATGCTCAATGGGTACTTATCAACCCTAAAAAGATGAAAGGCAAACTTGAACTTGGTGGAGTTTGAACTCAAGACACAAAGACAAATGAAATGCCACTCAGTATTTTGTTCAGTGTGCTAATGATTCTGCCTGCTCACCACCTTGCAAATAATTATGATAAGGATTTCAAATTTTGACCCAAGGCCAGCAAGTTCAAGGGAGGGGTTAAGTTAATTACATCAATCCCACTACTCAACTGGTACTTATTTTAATGACCTTGAAAGGATGAAAGTTGACCTCGGTGGAATTTGAACTCAAAATGTAAAGACAGACAAAATGTCACTGAGCATTTTGCCCACCATGCTAACAATTCTGTCAGCTTGCCACCTACAAATGATTATCATAATAATTATCATAATGATTATCATAATATCAAATGATTATCATAATAATAATACTTTTTACTATAGGCACAAAGCCATACTTGTTCATAGGTGATGGCTGGCTTTTCAACAATAGTTTTGATAAAACATTAATGGTATCAAACTCACTGATTTTGGAGAACCTGTAAAGTTCATGAGCAATGATCCTTTTTCCAAACTCAAAATGCCAAAAGTAAAAAAATATTATTGTATGTGATTCAATTTTTAAAAAAAATTAATTAGTTATTTTATTAGAAAACTAGCTTTATCATCTTTAAATATAGTATTACTTTTATAGTGTAGGGTGTAAAAATTAATCAAATGTTTCCTAGAGATTCATGGCATAGAAAAGGTTCAGAATTACTACTTTCATTGGCTCATTTCAATACTCTATTTTGGAAATAACGTTTTGTATTCTAACACTATCCAAATATCTATATATTTTTCTTGGGTTTTTTGGTGGGATTTTTGGAGGTGGGAAAGATACTGTACAAGCTGATTATTGCTTGGAACAGAGCTGGAAGGTTGGAACAGGGATGGGACAGATGAGAATCTGGCATTGAATGATGTCACACATCAGCTGATAATAGTGTCACAAAGGAAGGATAATTAATTGTGTCTTGCCTGCAGATGCTTCACTGTCACATCTTGCCTTTTTATTTTGTTACTTATAAATCTCATATATTTATACATACACGCACATGCATACACGTGCATGCACACACGAACACACACACACACACACACCCGTGCCATTATTGGTTGAATGTGAAAGAGAGCGAAAGAAAAGGTCAACAGTTACATCCGGTCTGATACACTGTTGTACATACGTCATTCATACGTATAAATGGTTGAGTGTGTTAATCCTTATACAACATCCTTTTAGTTTTGTTTTAGGTTGTTGTTTGTTTTCATTGTTGTTGTTGGTGGTGGTTATGGTGGTGGTGGTGTTTTCATCTTGTTTCTACACAACACATAGAAGTTTTAATCTTTTGAGTTGACACAGTTTTAAACGATAAATACCATCCCCACTCCTCAGAATGAAATCACTGAGAGATGTCATCTGCATTAAAATATAACAGTTAGGTTTAGTATTAACATATTTAATGTGGTGAGTATCAACAAACTAATTAAAAAATAATTTCGCCATATGGAAAAGACATTTCAACAAGTACAGAGAAACAACTCTCGATATGTTTCAGTCATATTTGGCCTCCTCAGAAAACTTCACTGAATTTGCTGAAGTTTTTTTGGAAAAGCACTATAGATAGATGAATCATATTGCAAAGGAGGAGACACAGATATTTAACATGTTTAAAAAAATAAATCACTGTTGAAAATTACTCAGTGACACTATCTGCAGGAAAAGCAATAGTTCTGTTAGTGTTTACATATTTAATGTGGTGAATAGTTGGTTTAGTTATTAAAGCTTAGGACAAAGTGCCAGGTTGTATTTGTTACTCCATTCTGTACCATCATCATCATCATCATCATCATCATCATCATCATCATCATCATCATCGTTTAACGTCCTCTTTCCATGCTAGCATAGGTTGGACGATTTGACTGAGGACTGGTGAAACTGGATGGCAACACCAGGCTCCAATCTGATTTGGCAGAGTTTCTACAGCTGGATGCCCTTCCTAACGCCAACCACTCCAAGAGTGTAGTGGGTGCTTTTACGTGTCACCCGCACGAAGGCCAGTCAGGCGGTACTGGCAACGGCCATGCTCAAAATGGTGTATTTTATGTGCCACCCGCACAAATGTGCCACCTGCACAAATATGCCACCCGCACAATTCAAATCTCAATAAGATCAACTTTGCCTTTTATCTTTTAGAGGACAATAAAAGACAGTGCCAGACCAGAATGGAGGAGTGATGGAACTGTAATAGCATCCAGTGATTTGTTTTGCAGTATTTGTTCTGGCTCTTTGCATTCTGAGTTAATCAGTCCCTTGGTTTAATACTCTCACTTACTCTTTAGGTCCCTCTAGCAAGGTCCACTCTGGTGTACACATTCAGGCCTGGTCCCCAGTTCAAGGATAACTTCTTTTCTTCCAGCCATCAATTTCAGAGGCCCTAAAAAGCTAAAGAGCCATGAATCCTACCAGGATTTGGGTGATGTGTGCCCTAACCCTTTAGTTTTTAAACTGGCCATATCCAGCCCTAATATTCTACCTGTGTTATGTTCAAACTGGCCAGATCCAGCATCTCACACCTATACTACCATGACATTCTAAAAATATACACTCACATCATTGAAATCTCAAAGCTACAAGATAATACATGATTAATTCAAAACATTGTGAATAAATAATCATTACATTTGACAAAGTAATCTGAATGCTAAAAGGATAATGGGCTAAAGCAGCAGTCTACAATTTTTTTTGCACTATGGACGGTCTCATGCAGCACAATTTTTCCATGGACCAAAGAATCACTTGCATAAAAAGTGCAATAAAGTGCATAGTATATACTTTGTTTATTATATATATAATACAAATATATTACATATAAATACTTTTATAATACAAAATCCCTGAAGACTGTAATAATCAACAAAATAAAAATAATATTTAAAAAGTATTTCTTTCTGTGTGGCCCAACACTGGTCCACAGGCCTGTGGTTGAGAACCGTACCCTAAAGAATCCTGGTATTAAGTTTCTTAGCTGCCAACAGAGCATTATAGTTATTTTCATTAGAATCTCCCTGTCCCCTTACAAGACTAATATATGTACTTCCAAATCTTGTCACATTCAACAAGGAGTCAGCCACAATATGTCAAAAGAATTTTCTTTTTTCGATAAAATCAGTCAAACAGGTATTGAGTTAGTCTTTCCTCAGAGCCAGTTACAAAAAAGGGGAACATACAGGGAGAATTAGGAAAGCCCAAACCCAATGCTCTAGACATATCTAACATTTAAGATAGATAAATACGTTAGTATTAACATATTTAAGACATGGTGCATTAAAAAAAAAACTGACTAGAAATAAATGTTTAATATCACTTTATAATACTTTCTTCAGCTTTTAAGGATTGTTACTTGAGTATGTGTTGCAACAGTAATTGATTGTATTGAGTGGATCAACAACATTGCAGTGATATGAGATCGTATTGAGTATTGTGCATGACATTTCACTGACATTTGTTTCTTTTCACTAACATTTGTTTTTTTTCACTGACATTTGTTCCTAGAATTCAAGAAAAACGTTTTGAAACAGTAAAACACTTGTTGTCTTTAGCATATAATAGAACAATAGAAGAACATAAACACCTAAACAAAATAACCACTATTTTCCTATGCTATATGCTATACCATTATACCACCAAAAACAATTAGAATGTCAATTTAAGAAAGTATCATTTGTCAACTCAGATATTGAACTCCAGCAACTGGGTGGCTGCAGAGGCTGTACCTGGGGACCCAACTACTTCTGAATTCATTGAGGCAGGGTCTGCTGTGAATAAGATTAAGCAAAGGACTATACTACCCATCCTGACATCTGCATACTCAAATAGCAAAATAAGTCCAACATCACCACACACACCTCCATCTCCTAACAACTACCATTCCTTCCTTTTTTTCCATCACCTTCCACCCCTCACTACAAAATACATACAGAAATGCCCACATTTTCTGCACTGTAATCATCCCAGGAATATGGACTACAATCATAAGAAACAAGTGATTTGTGAAAATGCACATAGTAATACATTAAAATATTTATAAGTTCCATCCAAGGATTATTATTATTATAACTATATTTATCCTACATTATATCAGTACAACTCAGTACAACTCAGTACAACTCAGTGCAACCCCCAAAAACTGGTATCACTAGTTGGCCTCATTAGGCTATAGCCAGCATAACAGAATAGGAGCTTTTATTTGCATATTCAAGGTAGTTTTCATAAATGAACTTAAAGGATATATATATAAGGGGTTATAATACACAAGCTGTGTACTTATGAAGCACATCTGCATGTTCACATTAATTCAATGTATGTATATAGATGTTTTATTTTAAATCTTTGTCTGAAGGATTATGGAGAGGAGACTCTATACATGTTTTTTTTCTATGTGTGTACCTTTGTAACTCCTATCTTGTAATGAAACACATGTAATGTGGAATTAAAAATGTACCAAATATTCCAGTCTTCTGTTCTAATATACATACACACACACACACACACACACACACACACACACACACACACACACACACACACACACACACACACA
>NC_068991.1:22246659-22248284 GCF_001194135.2 Octopus bimaculoides
ACACACACACACACACACACACACACACACACACACACACACACACACACACACACATATAATAAAGCAAAAGTGTATAAGCTTTGACTTGGTACTCCTCTATTTCATCTGTTATAGATGCAATCTGTAAATGCACCCAATAGGATTTGGCATGGTACATAAACACATCATCAGACATTATCTGATGGTATGTTGCACAATACTGAAACATATATAAAACAGATGAAATAAAGGAATAACAACATCAGAATTCATATTCTTTTGTCTTATTGCTCTGCTCTTCATATTACACCATAGCCAACCCTCAACTGTGGATATATGTGCATATATGAGAGATCTTTGTCTTGCAAGCTACTTGGCAACGCCACTGGTGTCACGTTAAAAGCACCTGTGTTGATGCCACATAAAAATGCCCAATACATCCTGTAAAGTGGATGATATTGCAAATGGCAACCAACCAAAGAAACCATGCCAAAATAGACAACTGGAGTCTGGTGTAGCTCTCAGATATATATATATATATATATATATATATATAGAGAGAGAGAGAGAGAGAGAGAGAAAGAGAGAGAGAGAGAGAGAGAGAGAGAGAGAGAGAGAGATAAAACTGTAGAATATATACAGGTATATTCATATTATATATATTTTATATATACATGAATATTATACATCTGTGAGAATAAGAATAGGCTGGACAAAGTTCAGAGAGTTCCTACCTTAGCTGGCAACAAAGGGCCTTTCCATCAGAGTGAAAGGCAGATTGTATGATGCCTTTGTCCAAATAGCTATGCTGCACACCAGTGAAACATGGGCTGTAACAGCTGAGGACATGCATAGACTTGAAAGAAATGAAGCCAGTATGCTTCGTTGGATGTGCAATGTCATTGTAAGCATCTTGAGAGAAAAGCTGGGCATAAAAGGCTTAGATGTGGTGTGCAAGAGAGACAACTGTGCTGGTATGGTCATGTGATGTGTATGGATGAGGACAGCTGCATAAAGAAGTGGCGATCCCTAACTGTGGAGGCAACCTGTGGTAGAGGTAGACCTTGGAAGACATGGGACAAGGCGATGACCGAGATCTTTGGCGATATGCTGTGCTTGAGAAGACCCATCCTGCCAAGTAAAATCACAGTCATAGCCGATGCTGATGTCACATAACTGGCACCCATGCTGGTGGCATGTAAAAAGCACCTTTCAAGCATTGGGCCTCACGGAGGCAAAGTGGCCAATGCTGGCAGCACATGGAAAGCACCTTTCAAGTGTTGGGTATTATGCCATGCTTGAGAAGAAGACCCATCAAGCCAAGTAAAATTGCAGTTTTGGCAGATACTGGTGTCACGCAAATGGCACCCTATAGGATTTGGCATGTAAAAGCCATACCGGTGACATGTAAAAGCACCCATTACACTTTCAGAGTGGTTGGTGTTAGGAAAGGCATCCATTCATAGAAACTATGCCAAATCAGACTGGAGTCTGGTGCAGCCTTCCAATTGCCAGCCCTGGTCAAATTGTCAAACCCATGCCAGTATGGACAACAGATATAAAATGAAGATGAGGATGATTATATACATTAAATATATATTATTTATATATAAAATCTATTTATCTATCTATCTAGCTATATT
>NC_068991.1:22248471-22249768 GCF_001194135.2 Octopus bimaculoides
TATATGTGTGTGTGTGTGTGTGTATGTGTGTAAACATACATATATATATATGTGTGTGTGTGTGTGTGTGTACACATACATATGTATGTATATAGACACAAACACACACACAAAAATCCATAAATTTTTTGTATATTTTGTATTATTCAGGAGCAAATATTTTGCTTTAATGAAGTGATATACTAAAAAAAAAACTTTCCTGAAATGAACCAAAAACAAACAAGCAAATAAACTTAATTGACCTTGCATTCTTTCTTTAAGGATCAAAAGTATGGAGTGCTGAGAAGTATAAATGCGTTTTCCTTGTGGAAATTCTGTCAAACATAAAACTATAATTCTCTTCCTGTTTGTGTTTTATTTGAGTAGTTTAAGAATGACAACAACAGTCCTGTTTTTGTGAAATAGAACTATATTTAGTAATCAGAATTTTGTCTTCTAATTAAATGCATCCTTAGAGTTGCAAGAGGCTAATATCCAATAGAATATAGATAATAAAAAAAAAAAGGGAAGTTTAAGTGAAACAGAAAGAGGCTTTCTTATAGTTGTGATCACATGCGACTATACAGAGGATTACAGTTTAAGTATGACTAGATTATGAGTTCTTGAAAAATTTAGGAAATCTAGCTAAAGATTTGGGAAAATGAATAATATCTTTTTCACATTAATATATTAAGACTTAATGGAGGAAATAGAAATGATGAGAAGTTCTTATATGAATGATTGAAATTCACAACATCCTCGTATTGAGTCATTGGAATTGTTTTGAGAATAGTAATTTTAGTAAGCTATTTCCAAGTATGTGCATAGTTGTGTAGGGAGTACATATGGGTGGGCGTATGTGGATTGCATGTCAGCACATACGAAACAAACATACGCTTATATATGCACGCAAATATACATGCATGCATACTGAAGTTACTGTCAATTTTTTCCTGGCAGAAATAAATGAATATAGTACTCTACTAAAAAATATTGAGTTATCCTTCAATTTAATGTTCAACTGTTTTTCTGTATAACTCTTCATAAAAAACTAATGTGTATGAATGTATATCATCATCATCATCATCATCATCATCATCATCATCGTTTAACGTCCGCTTTCCATGCTAGCATGGGTTGGACGATTTGACTGAGGACTGGTGAAACCGGATGGCAACACCAGGCTCCAGTCTAATTTGGCAGAGTTTCTACAGCTGGATGCCCTTCCTAACGCCAACCACTCAGAGAGTGTAGTGGGTGCTTTTACGTGTCACCCGCACGAAAACGGCCACGCTCGAAATGGTGTCTTTTATGTGCC
>NC_068991.1:22249883-22250770 GCF_001194135.2 Octopus bimaculoides
CAGCACATTTCCAAAGGTCTCGGTCAGTAGTCATCGCCTCGGTGAGGCCCAATGTACGAAGGTCTTGCCTCACCACCTCAGCCCAGGTCTTCCTGGGCCTACCTCTTCCACGGGTTCCCTCAACTGTTAGGATGTGGCACTTTTTCACGCAGCTATCCTCATCCATTCTCACCACATGTCCATACCAGCGCAATCGTCTCTCTTGCACACCACAACTGATGCTTCTAATGTTCAGCTTTTCTCTCAAGATACTTACACTCTGACGGGTATTCACATTGACATTACACATCCAACGGAGCATACTGGCTTCTTCATGTATATATATATATATATATATATATTGCTTAGGTGTTGCAAGACTAAATATCTGGTGTAGAACTCAATGTACATATGTTTCAGAATGAAGTATTAGTTGAGTACAGAGACGTAAAGAGAAAATGAGATAACAAAGGAATAAACGGTTATCTTATGAACTTCGCTGCATCTTATAGCAGAAACAGTTGTATGCTAAAGATAATTATTTAATTCTTTTGTCATTTCATTTTCTTATATATACATACAGACTGTCCTCATTTAACGACCTACCTATTTAACGACCACTCGGAGTTACGACGAACTTTATGAGCCGTCATAACATATTTTACAAAATAGAACTTGAGGCGATGGATCCAAATTTTGAGCGATTTTCCAAGGTGGAAAAGCAGACAACTGAACTTTTCCGATGTTATCGAGAAAGTTATAACAAAAAAAAAAGAAGATAACAAAGCAAACAACACTGACAGGATTTTTCATGCATTTTGATGTCAAGAATGAGTTACTTTTGTAATCTTTATCCAAAGTAAAACAAAGTTATTATGTTTGAGTTTCCTTTAAACCTTTTCACCTTT
>NC_068991.1:22252268-22253657 GCF_001194135.2 Octopus bimaculoides
AGTATATATTTAAATTATGTCAGAAAAATGTAAGAAAAATGTTAGAAAAATGTTATAAAATCTTTTTGGTATATAAACATTGTATTTTGAGAAATAACCGGTTTCGTGTTGTCTTTTCAAATTTCTCTACTTCATTGTGTCGTGTTCGTTCCAGTCTGAGAAAGAAGAGTTTAATAATATAGATTTAATCAAAAGATTAAATGTGGTACTTAAAATGCTTGAGGCACCAGAATTTGGTAGGATAAAAACCAAAAACAAAATCAAGAGATTTGGTCAATAAAATTTGAAGTTAAGCAACAAAAATTCAATAGGTTATAGCAGTACGTACGTGAAACAGCAGCATAATTGAGATGTTGTTTTCGTCTCTTACTCTTGTCTTTTGCAAACATCTTCAAAATGACTTTCTAAAACGAAATTCCATTATGCAGCTGAGGAGTACATTTTCATTGTATTTTCTGTGGTGTTCTCACTACATGAATAAATGGAGCTTGTACGAAACGTACGTACTGCTATAACCTATTGAATTTTTGTTGCTTAACTTCAAATATATATATATATATATATATATATATACACACTAGCAGAGATACCCGGCGTTGCCTGTGTTACATGCAATGAAAGAATTAGACTTTTCTGTTATATATTCTGTAATGAACTGGAATACCTATAGATATAGGTCACATATATATATTATATATGTGTAAGTATGTATATATGTATGTATGTGAGATAATAGTTTCACTTTAAGTTTCAGTATTAAAGTGAAACTGTCTGACGTTACAATAGAGAGATATTATTGTTTTACTTTGACACGTAATATTGCAATAGTGGAGGAGATGTGATATTGCACTGGGCTCACACTGGGCTCACACTGGGCTCGCACTAGGCAAGAAGTAAGGCATGTGTAAAATTTGAAAAAAATTCATTGTGCAGTTCTCAAGTTTTAGGGATTCACACAGACAGACTCACAGACACACATTCTCATCTTTATATATGTAGATATATGATGTGTTGTGAATTTATGGAAAGAAATCTCATAAAACTGAACAATTTTGTTAAAAATGAAGAAGAGATGTTAAAATATATATAAGAGAATTTTAATTCATGCGGACGATCGTTTCATACAGAGATATAAATATCATGCAAATTCATGGTTGAATTGAATTAATTAAATTGATTAAATTAATTATATATCACTGGACTTTTCAGTGCAAGAAGTATAAACAAAATTTTTACAATGGACTTGAGAAAAGAAATAGCAAAATAATCTAGGAGATTCATATTTATCCTTATGAGAAAAAGAGATGTAGGTCCAGTTAGGTATTAACTATAACTATATATATAGTTAGGTATTAACTATACATATACATACATACATATATATATATA
>NC_068991.1:22254298-22260585 GCF_001194135.2 Octopus bimaculoides
ATATATATACATATGAATTTGAAGTAATTAATTAACTAGTTAATTAATTAATTATTGGATGTCTTACAGCTGTTTCTGAGATATCCCATGTGATAGGTTAGCAACTCCATACCCTGGGTATCCTGTCGTCAGAGATAAGGTGAGTATGTAGGAAAGTTCTAGACAGGGAATTCACAGTTTATAAAAGAATAAAATAGTAGATAGAAGAATAAAGAGTAAAACAGTAGATAGAAGAAAACTGACAGGAGAATAAAGTTCACAGTTCATCTCCTTCCAGAGGGTATGGAGGTTGGTCCGTACTTCTGTGAAGGTATAGGTCCTTCAGTATAATCCCAGGTAAATCCAGTATTTTGAGTGTTGCATTCATGTTGAAAGAACTGATTACATGGTTAGCTTATATGAAAATGACCCACCTGGGTATATAGAGTGAGAAGACTGACATCCTGATAGACAGATATGAGTTGTGACATCGTATTTTGAATGCATCCATCGAAACATATCTTGATGATATGAAGATATAAATGATTTAAAAACATCTTGAGTGTTTGCTTCCATTTTAAATTTTTCCTATATATATATATATATATATATATATATCAAACATAAATTGAAAACAGAACACAAAGGATATCGCTGTACATGTGTTTCAAGCTTTATAAACAATCTGTTATTATATCACCATAGGTATATTGATATAAAAGATGGTTTAAAGCTCTCTTCAGCCACCAACAATTTTTAGTCCAAAGATTACATCACAAAAGAAAAAGTACACTTAGTATTATCCATTATAATAGGTTTATCACATCCCTTTAAAAAGGTATATTTGTATGGAGGTTCACTGGATTTCAAAAGTCTGCCCATATTGTACTACTATTCAGCATAGAGTGAATGTTAAATAGATTGGATTGAGTTTATATTTAACTAGCATGTATAAGATAGAAAGAAAAGATAAAAGGTAAAAATTAAAGTAAAAAATAAAAGTAATAGAAGTAAAAACAAGAGTAATAAAAGTAAAAATATGGAGAATAAAGTTAGATACATATATAAATACGATTTAGCAAAGTTAGAATAAACTAACAAAAGAAATAAAAACATAAAGTAGAATAAGAGATAAAGAAATAAAACACAATAGAGTTGAGAATAGGATGTTGGCTTGGATGAGATGATAGTGGTCATAAATAATTTCTTAGCTAGACCACTCGTTGAAATATAGATTAAGGTTGTAAGTTGATATCATTGTGATGAATGGGCAGTTTACCCAAACACACCACTAAAACTTCTTAGCTTTATAAACTTATCTAATTACATGGGTGCATACACTTACTTAGAAGTCATAGTATATGTATATGTGTGTATACACACGCACTCGTCCAGATACATCCGCTAACATGCTCGAGCGTATAGAAAATGGCATTGAGCAGGCTATAAAAATACCCATACAACAACTGAGGACAACTCAAAGAAGGAGGAAACAGGAACAAGTCATACCATTTATAGTGACACACAACCCATGTCACCAGAATATCTTCAACATTGCCAGAGTACACCTACCAATCATTACTCAAAGTAATGAATTAAAAGATATTATCACAGATTAAGTTATGGTTCTTAGTAAAAGACAGCCTAAAAACTTGAAAAAAATTATTAACAAAAGCAAAGTTCGACCTTGGCAACAAAGACCAATCATTCATTGTATCTAAATGCAATGATAGCTGAAGTGGCACATGCCAATTCATACATACTGGTCAATATATGAACACAAAAATTAGAAAAATATTCACAAGTGCAAATATGAAATGCAAAAGCAGAAATTTAATTTACTGCATCAAATGTGGGTCAGACTGGAAATGCACTATCAGAAAGTTCACATGTGCACCGACAGCAAATTAGAGACCCAGATGTCCGTCAGATATCTTTGAGTAACCATCTAGCAACACATGGTTGGAAAATGTTTATATTTCCATTCTACAAACTACACAGTCCAGTTGAAATTGAGAGAAAAATCAGAGAAAAAAACTTTATTAATAAATTCCAACCCAAACTAAATAAACAATAATACTAATACTTAGAGGTACTATTTCTACTGTTACGACCACCACCAACAACAACAACAGCAATACCAAAGGTGCTCATGATAACGACAGCAGAAAAACACTAGCTAAGTCAAGAAAAAAGTCAGTAAAACTAATCTTGTTTTGGGGTTTAATGTTCTATTACCAAAGCTACTTCTACCACCACTACCACCACCACCACTACCACCACCACCACTACCACCACCACCAACAACAACAACAATAATAAAGGAGGCGATAATGGTGATGATAACTGAAATGTAAAAACCCCTGGGAAATGTAATTTACAGCATTTCTAAAAATAGCCCAACAGTTACTGCTTTGGTCAGGGTCAAAATACAGGTCTCTTGATATGTTCAACAAACTGTGGTGCCTAAACCAAACGCCAATCAGCTTGAATAATTGAGTAAAGCCACACACTGATTGGTCAGAATACAGTTTGAAAAAATTAACATTCTGGAGTCTATACAAACATATTCGAGGCACACAGTTTAGCCATCTCACCACAGCTGTAAATTGTAAACGATAACTGTCACCACTACTACATGAACCTGAAGATTGCATAGTTTAATGTATGAAAGTGCTAGTTCAATCAGAATGGACATTTAATATTCTATCATTTCATTATATTACATTATTTTATATTATATTATTATAAGATTGTAAATAAAATGTGAAAATCAGACAATGTTGGGATTTCTTTGAGTAATATATACATATATTGATTGGTGTTTGGTTTAGGCACCACAGTTTGTTGAACATGTCAAGAGACCTGTATGGTGGTATTTAGTCTTGGTTCAGCTGTTGAAAGCTATTTGGATTTGGCCACCGATACAATGTAGGGCATTACAGGATATGAATCTTCACCCTTTCCACTATTTATCTAGTAAATTATCAACCCTGCCAAGTAATGCTCACAACAACATGAGTTCTTCTAATGTAATGTAACCTCTAGTGAAGCTGTTGTTATAACCAAAGGTTGTCACAATGGATATGTGGGCAGCATGTTGACTTTTTTAGATGATGGGGTAAGAGTTCAAATCTTTGTCATTTGTATCCCTAACAAATAATTTAGCCCAGTGGGCAAGTAAAATGTATGGTTTCCTTAGTCTGTGTAGTCCCAGTTCTTTGACTTCAACACTTCCATCACAGTTGCAAATATGGTGAAAAATAAGAGAGAAAGCAATTCAGTTAGGGAGTGCTGGAGTATTTCAATATTAGGATTGGTCCACTAATATTTATGTTGTTTTCATAAATAACCATCAGCATCTAATTATTCCTGCATCTAATTATATAAAAATATCTGTAATACATTTAATTATGCACAACTAAACATATTTAACTTATTTAATTCATTCAGATTACTACTATAAATATCTTGTGTTGTTTAATTATATCCCAATATTCTTAGTTTAAATCCTGTTTAGGTTGATTAGTCTTACATCTTTACAGGGTTCATAAAAAACACCAGACATACCCTAGAATATAGCTAAAATCCTGCCATTTTATAGGTTTTAGTGGTGTAGACTCTCAGGTTGGCATTTGTTTCTATGAGCATCAAGACAACTGACTCCAGATAACTGCTCCTTGGAAATTATCCCCGTTGCACTGAACACTTACAGCACAACTTCAAATGACAACCTACACCACAAACTACAAACTACACCATAACCTCAATGTTCACTGCAGCTTCAGCCTATTTTGCCTAATAAGGCAATTATCTCAGCAATCAGGAGTTATTTAATTATATTCTGGGTTCAAAATCCACTAAGGTAGATTTTGACTTCAATCTTTCGGACGGGGTTCATAAATTAAAGGACCAATCAAGTGCAAGGATCAATATTTCTGGCCCATTATAATGACTATAAAAATAATAACATCAATTCAATAGAAAATGTTCCCACATAGTTGTATGATTAAAAGGTACACTTCTCAACTGCATGGTTTCAGGTTCAATCACGCTATGCAGCGTCTTACACAAAAATGTTCTGGTATGGCTGTGATTAAGAAACTCACTTTGCAGCAACCACGTGGTTGTAGATCCAGATCCAATGCATGGCACCTTGGGTAAGTGTCTTCTACTATAGCCATGGACCAACCAATGCCTTGCAAGTGAATCCAGTTGACAGAAACTATGGGGAAGCTCATCGTGTGTGTGTGTGTGTGTGTGTGTTTGACTACTACCACCAGACAAGTGTTGGTTTGTTTATATACCCTTAATTTAGTAGTTCTGCAAAATATTTGGATAGAATAAGTACCTGACTTAAAAATAAGTAATAGGAGTAATAGTTATTGGAGTAAACTCTTTGAGTCAATACCCCAGTATGGTTGTAAAACAAGTGAAAGATAAAACGTAAAAAGAATAGCTTTGGGTCAGCCAGAGTCTTGTGTGTGAAATTTAGTAGATAATAACTGTGAAATCCCCAAAAGGGATGGTTCCTATTCTTGGATAGTAGATTTAATCTGAAGCCTGATTTTTAACACCACATTAGACTCTTCAGGGCCTTTGTGCAATTATAATTCTAATTATTCAGGTCTGGTTTCCTATCTAATAATAATTTCCTTCCACCAGCTTCCTAGCCTTGGGAAAAAGTTATAAATAGAGCCCTTCCTCAGTTTAAGTCATAAGCAAATGGCTGTGTGGTAAGTAGCTTGCTCACCGACCACATGGTTCCAGGTCTAGTCCCACTGCGTGGCACCTTGGTAAGTGTTTTCTACTATAGCCTTGGGCCAACCAAAGCTTTGTTAGTGGATTTGGTAGATGGAAACTGGAAGAAGCCTGTCATGTGTGTGTGTGTGTGTGTGTATGTGTGTATGTGTGTATGTGTGTCTGTCTGTCTGTCTGTCTGTGTGTGTGTGCATGCGAGCGCTGTGTGTGTGCGTGTGTGTGTGTATGTATGTATGTGTGTGTGTTTGTGTGTCTGTGTTTGTCCCCACCCCCACCCCTAACGTCGTTTGACAACCGATGCTGGTGTGTTTACATCCTCATAACTTAGCGGTTCAGCAAAAAAAGACCGATAGAATTAGTACTAGACTTACAAAGAATAAGTCCTGGGGTCGATTTGTTCAATAAAGGCTGTGCTCAAGCATGGCCACAGTCAAATGACTGAAACAAATAAAAGAATAACAGAATAGAAGAATAGAAGAATAGAAGAATCATAATAAGTTTGCTCGTGACATTTTTACAGAGAAACATTTGTTGATTTTCTCACAAGAATTGTTTCTAACTCCTGTTTTCTCAAAACAGCAGGCCCCCATCTGTTATGCCATTTTATGGCTAAATTTTTGTCATGACAGCAGTTGTTGAATATTCTCATAATAGTAAGATTTCGAATTTATAGCATGACTGGATACACTGCAAATGGTGAATTAAGATGTAAGGATTTTTTTTCTTTTCTTGTTTAAAAAACTGATGTATTGATACAAAAATGAATTTCACATTGGAACATTTATACTAAGGGAGGTAATTACCTCAAAAGGTATGATAGTGCAAGAGAAATAACCGTTCTTTTATATAGGGTTTGGTGAACTGGGGTAAATTACCCCAAGTGAGATAAAAATAGAATTCTTTGGGGGTAATGAGGATTCATTAGAAATAAGTAAGATTATATAAAAAACGTGTTCCTTGTTATGACAGAAATTTTTCTTCTGACATGAGGAGGCAGTCAAAAAGTTGCTGCCTTTTGCAACAACTTTTCTTTGCAAACAAGGATTTTCCACTCTAATGAACATAAAAACAAAGCAGAGTAATTGAATGAACCCTGAAGACTGTATCCAAATTGCTTTGGCATCAAAATGCCCCAATTTTGATGTAATTGTAGCAAAAATGAAACAACATAATTTCTCCAAAAACTGAAGTGTAAAAATTCGGAGATGTACCTGCATAGCAAGTGACCTGATCTGAGATCGTGTGCTAGAAGGAAAACAATTGCAACGTGGAAGGTGTTTATAAGCCATTTAAAATAACACACAAAAACAGCACAGAATTTTGTCAGTGAACAGGTCACGGTCTCAAAGTGACGAAAATATTTTGACAAATTAAATTTAAATGTTGAAGTGAATCTAACGGTTTTTGTGTGTTATTTTAAATGGCTTATAAACACTTTCCATGCTGCAATTGAAGTGTAAAAGTTTCTAGAAAAATACTTTTACTTTCATAATGAGGATATTATTTTATTTTATTGCATTTGTTTTATACTTTTTATATTCATAATT
>NC_068991.1:22260770-22265770 GCF_001194135.2 Octopus bimaculoides
TATATATATATATATTGGGATAATAGGTTACAAAAGTTCCCTGGCCCCTGTTTTACTTGCTTCAGTCATTAGACTATGGCCATGCCGGGGCACCGCCTTGAACTATTCGCTTTAGTCAAGTGAATTGACCCCAGTACTTATTTTTTTGTTAAGCCTGGTATTTATTCTAAGTAAAATAAATCAGCAAAGTAATCTCCCCATCTCTCACATATGCTCTTCTCTGTAGTAAGAATTTTTAATGTAGGTGTGGAAGAGGGTTTCTAGCATGAAGTTTGCCAAGATACTTTATTGGCCGATCTTAAATCAAAGTCCACCTTAACCCCAAAGTTTTCCTATGACTTAGCCTTGGATGCTCTTACTGTCTCTGCTGCAACTTTTTGCACCTCGGTGTACAACATGCACAAAAAAAGAGGAGATTAAAATGTGCAGGTAATCATAAAGAAACAAAGCTTGTTTAATATGTAACAATTATTAAATATGTAAGCCAGCAGAAATTTTTGAAATTCTACCTTATGTGAAAAATTGAAAATTTGGAAATTCCAACAGGTTTGCATTGGTCATCGAAATTCCTAAATACAAAATAACAACAATAACGAGAAATATATCAAATCTAAAATGTGTTGAGGCTCTGAATAAACAATTAAACCATGAACTTCTTTCAATCTGATTGAACAGGATTCCAGATCAGGATGCCGGCATAAGTTGGATTCTGGCCGATTCTGACCAATATTGGCAAATTTTTTTGGAACTAGACACATAAAAACCATGGGGGAAGCCTTTTTGATTTAAAAAAAAAAATTGTTAATATTTTCAAACGAAAAGATGTGTGATTTAACAGAGATTTGGTTGTTGTCTCTAGCACATCCCACGACCACCTTCCTCGTTTCTTTGTCACTCTGACATGTATTGGTATTTTTCAATATTTTTCTCCCCATAAATACACTTTATGCTATTAAAAAGAAAAATTTTGAAGATTTATGATTTTTACTATCACCCCCACACACACACACACACACACACGCACACGTACACACAACCACCACCACCAAATTTCAACATATCAGAGACTGTCTTTGCTAGGATTTATCTACAGTGATTTTAAAAAAGCGATATCTAAATTTGCTGCTGGAATTTATTCTCTCTCTTGACATTAATGACTACCAGAGATTGGTGACAGTGTGGCTTATCTCCCTTGCATTTTATCTTTACTTTCTACCGATGACGTCTTCACACAAACACTTTCACAGATACACTCGCAAACGCGCACATACATACATACATACATACATACATACATACATACATTGTCTCCAGAAAATATAAACTGGGCATACCCTACGGAATTTCTACAGGCGCCTCCTCTGCCAATGGAATTCAGTCATTTCCTTGACGTCATAAATATCCTGTCTTCCTTCGTACTTTCTAAATTTTTTGTTTTTACTAAGTTTACTTCAAACCCTCTGATACTGCTGCAAGAGCTAAGTTGTCAGCATACAAGAGTTCTATAGAGTAACCAGTCTTAATTCCGCTTGTTATGACTTGAGGACTATAATAAATTGGGGATGGGCTGAGGAATGAGCCCTGATGTATACTCCTACTTGCACCTTAAATTCATTGCTGATATGAACCTTGCTGACCACCCTTTCATACATAACTTATATGTCCTTCACAAGTTATTCATCTACCTCTAGTTTCCTTAACAACCACCAAATCACAGCGTGAGGGACTCGATGAATGCTAGATACAGTGGGCTTACTCCTGGCAATGTACTTCGCTTGCAGTTGTTTCACAAGGAATATAGCATCAGTTGCTCAAAGCCAACCATCATTCAGATCAATCCTGTCCCTAATCTGTAACTTTCATAATCTTGTCCAACAGTTTGATGTCTCTACTTGCTTCCCTCTAAATCATTTCCCTTCCCCTGAGGCAGTTTACAATCAGACTGCAAGACCAGTCATTGGTAAGAAAGCTGCCTGTATTGCCTCATTTACTATTCAAGTGATTATCTTGTACCCTACTTGGCCCGATATCCTAAGGTTTTTAGGGATCTATCCCTGACTATCAAGCTGCTTTCCCTGCTTTCGTATTACTTATCACTTTATCATCCTGCTGAAAAATTGGATGACATGTCTTTTGTGCACGTTGTACTCTCTCTCTCTCTCTCTCTCTCTCTCTTTCTTCCAAGCATTCTCCACACCATTCAGAAGTGTTTTGTAGTAGTCCCTTATGCTTCTTATTAGTGACAGTGAGAACAAGTGTTCCTTTATTCCATAAATATTGCTCTCTAACATCTTGATTTTCTCTAATTCACTCTCTAGCAATGAGGAACACCTTATACCCCTAATCTGTATATCACAGAACATTCGCAAACTACTTTTTTGCCTTTCCTCTTATACTTGATGTTCGTCTTATGCTTTAACAATTTGGCATTTTTCTCTGCTGCTCCCCACCTCCCTTCCAGTCTTTCTAAACTTGTTGCTTTAATGTTACAACATTGTCTACAAGTGTTTCACTGCTAACAAGTGTTTCACAAGTGTTTCACTGTCTACAAGTGTTTCACTGTAGAGTCCAACAGATTGTCCTATAAAAACTAGTTGTTTTGCTCTATGTTATATGCCCCTATCACTTAACACCTCTCTGAATTTATATCCAATTAAGGGCTGTTTTAGCTTCCAAGTATTCCTCCTTCAAATTGTCTTTTGTCTCTGAGGCAGAGTAGCCCATATTTGAAGTCATTAACTACACATCTGTGTTGGGAGGTATATTCTTCACCTGGGAAGCACTTAGCATTTACAGCCATCCATCTATTTTGCTGTATATAATCTATCTCATCAGTGCACTGGCTGGGTGGTTTCCTGAAGTTTGTGATGCAGATCCTGAGATAATTTGCATAACAGAACTCCAGAAGTCTTGATCTCTTCCTTATTCTCATACTGTACCTAGAACCACCATGTATTCTAAATAGCCATCATGGTTGTTTTCCGTCATGTCCATTAAAGTTGTCAGCTGTTATAGTGAAATCTTCATCATCTGCTATCAAGATAGTCTGTATAGAACTCATAAAAACAATCCTCCTGTTCATCCACAAGTTCTGAATGTGGTGCATATGAAAAGATAAAAAGTGTTTAATAATTTTATCACATGTCCTCACTACCTCATTTGCCTTATCTCTTAATGATTCTGATTACAGCATGCAAACTCTACCCACTCTATCACCTTTATCTATCTGGAAGAATTCCTTACCTATGAGGGTCTTGGCTAAGACACCCTTCCTTTATGACTCATGAACACAACACATCTATGCTCTCATATTTCTGCAAGCCCATTTGACCTGCTTCTCATCTCGCCAGCAAAATGAGAAGTAGGTCTCATGATCTCCAATATGAACTTTAGGATAACTACTCTTAGAGTGGTTACCCTAATATTTTGAACCAGATAGATGAGTGGACAGGCATTAAAAACAACTCTTGATCATATAAGAACATATTTATTTATAATGCAAGCTTTACAGAACACTTTTTAATAATAAAGTCATAAAACAATATTTTAAAGCATTTTTCTATGAATTTAAAGTAACAATAACTGAATATTGAATACCAGTAAATTGCATTCAAAAGAATGATATATATGTAGCATACAGTGTATACATATATCACAAAGAAACATTTGTTAACTAGCTCTACACTTGACCACAAGAAGATTCAACCAGTTTTCTATCAGACGAAATTAGAATCTGTTTTGTAAGCAAGAAACATAGTCTATTGAGTTGGACAGTTGCATTATACTTGGATACTTTTTACAAGTAGCCAAAATCCAAAGCAGATTAAAGGCAAATTATCATTAAATGATACCATTTTGGATATAAACATATTATATTTGTCGTGTTTAATAGCATTCCGGGAAATATTTCAACTTTGGCCAAAACTAATTTTTATCTGAATTCTAAGATGAAATTTGGCTAGTCTGACTAAATAGGGTATAATTACAGCTAAAGCTTTGTCAAAATATGCATTTCTCATGTGCAGAATTTCATTTGAGTGTATATATTTGCACTTAGTGTTCAGGTCACATGTCTTCAGAAGTTGAATCCATCATCACAAAATCCATCATTGTTACCAAGATCAAAGTTATTAGTGTCAAAACTGTTATCAACATCAGTGAAGTCAGTGTTCTCAATATTTGTGTTATCAACATCATAATAATTGTTGATCTGGATATTTTGGCTATCATCAAATCCTGTATACCCACCACCATAGCCACCACCTGGAAACCATCCAGCACCAAGGCCAAATCCCAGGGCATCACCCAAAAGGAGACCTGTAACAGAAAGTATAATTCAGGATTATGTCTATACTGTATTTACAAGTAGCTGAAGAATAGATGGCCTATATTACATCACAATCACTGAGCTGTAACATGGAAAAGATATTCAGTATATACTATAAAATAACATGCAAAGATTATCATCATCATCATTATTTTAACATCCACTTTTCCATGCTTTCATGAGTCAGGTAGAATTTGCTGTGACAGATTTTCTGCAGCCAGATACTCTTTCTGTCACTGATTCTCATTTCTCCATGGCTAGACATGTTTTCCATGAAAACTTTGAAATGAATAACGTCACCTGTACGACAGTGACTCACATTCATCACATGATGTTGAGACAAGTGGACACATGTATGCACACACACACACACACACAAATATACAGACACGTACTAATGCATGCACACATACATGCATATATGTGCACATACACAATCGTGCACACACACACACACACACACACACAAAGGGCTTCTTTCAGTTTCTGTCAATCAAATCCACTACACAAGGCTTTGATCATTCTGAGGTTATAGTAGAAGACACATGTCCAAAGTGCCATACAGTGGGACTGAACCCAGAACCATGTGGCTGGAAAGCAAACATCTTACCACACAGCTATGCTGTGCCTATAATTGCCAGATATTTATTCTATTAACCTTATGGGAGTCTCA
>NC_068991.1:22267700-22268984 GCF_001194135.2 Octopus bimaculoides
GAGAACTACGTTAAGGGTACACGTGTCTGTGGAGTGCTCAGCCACTTGCACGTTAATTTCACGAGCAGGCTGTTCTGTTGATCAGATCAACTGGAACCCTCGACGTCGTAAGCGATGGAGTGCCAACAAAACAATCTGTGACTAGACAAAACAATAGCAATAACAGCCTTTCACTCGTTTGCACAGTTGCTCTTCACAAAGCTCTTCAGTAATGCAGTTTACAACATATATATATATCTGTAATAGATGCCATAGTACCAGGAGGTGGTGGTGGTGGTGGTAGTGGTGGTAGTGGTTGCAGTGGTGGTGTTGAAAAGGGTGGCTGTGGAAGCATGTTTACAGAAGCTTCAGTGCAAAGTAGTTCACCGTTGCTACTAACTGGCTGTCGTTGTGGCAACTGCAAAAAAAATAATTAAGTAAGATAAATAGAAAAAAGGATTTTGAATATTTTAAACAAGAAGACTACAGACAACATAATTTTTAACACAGACACAAAAACCTCAGATATTTCAACAAGAGAAATGAGATAAAGTGTATTGATGTCTTTCTCAAAAGAACTCAAAGTGACAAGAGAAGTGAAATAAATTGCAACCAGGAAAGAAAACCACATGAGAGACTCAATTCACCGATTGCTTAATTCTTGCTCTATATTGGATCTCACTGTACTAATTATACACGATGTGATGGCTTACATACTAATTGGTTTAATACTATGTTCTGATTCTTTTATCCTTTTGCTGGTTTGTCATAGAACTGTGACTATGCTAGAGGGCTGCCTTCAAGGTTTCTGCCAATTATATCAACCCCAGCATTTCATCTAGTACTTATTTTATTGATCCCATAAGAAATGAAAGATGAAGTTTCCCATGGAATAAAGGGATGTAAATCAAACGAAGCTAACAACTTAAAGGCTTTTCTTTTTCTTTTTTGAAGAACTGGAAAATACCTGATTAATTTGTTGATAATTTTCCAGCCTAATAATTTTAGGTCTAAGGGGGATAACTCTTTTAACTTTTTTACTTTCCACGTTTTAGTTTTTGTTTTCATTATCTATTTTTCATTTTCCATTTTTCATTTTCCTTTTTTTTAACCTTCCACATTTTCTATATGCTGCCTTCTCAACTTTTTCATATTTCTTCTCTTATTTAATTTTTTTAGTTCAGTATGATATGTGGCTTGTGCCTGTATGTTTCAGATATTTCTTAACATATGAAACTATTAGTAGCACTTAAAAAATATGTATTATGTCCTTTAAATAAATTATGTATGTATGTATGTATGTAT
>NC_068991.1:22269745-22270023 GCF_001194135.2 Octopus bimaculoides
CGATAGGAATGAGAACCCAGGTTCGAAATTTCCCCAAGACACCTGACGAAGGCTGGAGGGTATATCAGCCGAAACGTTGTGTTAACAACAAACAAGATGAGGACGAATATCCGTCAAATGTAGATAATGTAAATAATGTATATATATATATATATATATATATATATATGTGTGTGTATGTAAATAATGTGTATATGTGTGTGTGTGTATTTATGTATGTATGCATGCATGCATGTATATATACACATACATACATACATACATACATACATACATAC
>NC_068991.1:22270033-22270423 GCF_001194135.2 Octopus bimaculoides
TATATATATATATATATATATATATATGTCAGTGGATCTGGTTGCCAGAAACTGAAAGAAGTCTGTCCTATATATATGTGTGTTTGTGTCTGTGTTTGTTCTACCCCCGCCATCACTTAGAAACTGATGTTAGTGTGTTTACGTCCCCATAACTTAGCAGTTCAGCAGAAGATAATGATAGAATAAGCAACAGGTTTATATATATATATATATATCATCATCATCATCATCATCATCGTTTAACGTCCGCTTTCCATGCTAGCATGGGTTGGACGATTTGACTGAGGACTGGTGAAACCGGATGGCAACACCAGGCTCCAGTCTGATTTGGCAGAGTTTCTACAGCTGGATGCCCTTCCTAACGCCAACCACTCAGAGAGTGTAGTGGGT
>NC_068991.1:22272832-22273488 GCF_001194135.2 Octopus bimaculoides
TGTGTGTGTGTGTGTGTGTGTGTGTGTGTGTGTGTGTGTGTGTGTGTGTGTGTGTGTGTGTGTGTGTGTATCATGATTGTTTTATGTTTACTGTCCATGCTAGCAGATGAGGTGGTTTATTCAACTAGATGGGCTGGTTGGCACCTCATCTAACTCAGCATATCTTTCTGACTTGGTTTCTACAGCTGAGTGCTCTTCTGAACACCAACCACTTCACAGAGTGTAGTGAACTGTTTCTCATGGCATCAGCACTAGAAAAGTAGCTACTTCGTCATCATGACTAGAGGGATCTCACAACCCCATATATTTTCTTGCTTGTCCACCTCTTTGCAGAGTAAGAAGCATGAACGATATAGGCATGAAAGATTGTGATGAGAGAGGTATGAGATAGTGGAATTTTTCTTAAAAGTACTCAGTATTCTGAGATTTGTACAAATACTCAAGGTAAAATTATTAGTCTCAGACAAAATGTCTGGCAGTATTTAATTACAATCTTTTACATTCCAAGTGCAAATCCTGCTGGAGGCAACTTTATCTTTAATACTTCTGGTGTTTGGTAAATACACCCGTGAATTAATGGAGTTTATGCAATCAACTATACCTTTCCCCACAAACTTCTGGTTTAGTGTTTGTGTTAAAATGGACATGTAGGCAGA
>NC_068991.1:22273897-22276513 GCF_001194135.2 Octopus bimaculoides
TTCCCCACAAACTTCTGGTTTAGTGTTTGTGTTAAAATGGACATGTAGGCAGAGGTGTGGATGTATGGTTAAGAAACTTGCTTCCCAACCATGTGGTCTTAGGTTTAGTCCCACAGTGTGGCACCTTGAGCAAGTGTCTTCTACTATAGTCCTTGGCCAACCAAAATCCTGTAAGTGGATTGGTAGAAAGAGACTGAAAGAAGTCTGTCATGTATGTGTGTGTGTATGTATGTATGTATGTATGTATGTATGTATGTATGTGTCTGTGTTATGCTTGTCCCTCACCAGTACTTGTCAATAGGTGTTGGTTTGCTTACATCCCTCTAACTTAACAGTTCAGCAAAAGAGACTATTAGAATAAGTACCAAAATAAGTAGTAAGGGCGATTTATTCGACTAAACCCTTTAAGGTGATCCGCCAACATAGCTACAGTCCAATAACTGAAACAGGTCAAAGATAAAAGACAAAGGATAGTATATCTTCACAATAATAAAAAAAATCAAACTATTGTAGAAAATGTGTAAGGAAAAAAGGTAAGAGATCAAAGTGTGAGTTATATATCAGATTTGCAGGTTAAATATTGGCACTTACAGTTGTTTTAATAGCTTCAAGCCAACTCCTAGAACGAGAGAGAAAAAATGAGGAATTCAGAATAAATAAATAACTAATAAAAAATAATTGATAATTAAAATGATCAAATGTATCTTCATAGGTTCAGGCATGAGAGTATGGTTAAGAAGTTCGTTTTGCAATCATATGATATTAGGTTGACTTCTACTGTGCAGTACCTTGGGTATATATCTTCTACTATAGCCTCAGGTTGACCAGTGCCTTGTGAGTGAATTTGGGAAACAGACACTCTGTGGAAGCCTGTCATGTAAATATATACACACATACATACATATATACATACACACACACACATACATATATATATATATATATATATATATATATATATATACATGATAGCGTCTCATAAAGCGAGATTTATATACATCTTAAATTTGCAGAAGAATTTGTGGTGAGGGTGGTTTAGCTTAATGGTTCAGAGCAGCGCAACGCGTAATCACGGAGGTATGAGTTCGAGTCTCATATCCTGCCACCAACACTTTTTTCTGCAAAATAGGGGTAGCTTATCCTGTTCAGGCTATATTATTAGCTTTGAGAATTTAAAATCACTTCTTTAACTTTCTAAGACATCTCAATGCTTCTAAAGCAAACTTTGTTTGTTTGAACAATTATGAACTTTTCATTTAATTTCATTTTTTTAAATATGTATTTTTGATAAGGTTCGTTTTTTCAAGAACCGAAACATGTTAAAAATATCTCTGACAAAATTATAAATGATACATTGGCATTTTCAAACTTCTTTTATATATATATATATATATATATATATATATATATATATATATATATATATATGCGAGTAAAAATAAATACAAAAAAGGTGGTTTTTTTGTATGATTGTGTATAGAGGAATATAGAGTGTGTGTGCATGTATGTATGTGCATCTACGTGTGTCCGTATGTGAGTATTTATCCCTCTTCCACCACTTGATAACCAGTTTGTTGATGTTTTTGCAACCTAGCTCAGCAAAATGACCAATACAAAAAGTCCCAAACTTATGATACAAGTAAAGGGGTCAATTCATTAGACTGAAACCCTTCAAATCAGTACCTCAGTCTACAGTCCAATGTCCAACACAAGTAAAAAGTAAAGAAAAACCTGACCATCTTGGAATGTTCATGGCAGTACACTGGAGAGAAGATATATCAGACATCTGCAACATATCATAACCCTGACACTATCACATGCGATACACAGGAGATATTTTCCTGATGCCCTTGCATCAGATATGACACACATTCCCAATGTTTTTTTACAACCACCAAACTTATAACTCAGAATGTATGAAACAGGGGTAAACTAAAAATCTGAAAACAAGCACTGACATTTAGAATAAACTTGTGAAAATGTTTTGGATAGAGAAAGGGTTAAGTCTGAAATGAAAAAATAAGATTAAAGCTAGAATGCTTTTAATTATAGGACTGCTCAATTTATGGCATCCATAAATAAGAAAGCTACCCATCTCCTACCTTATCCATTCTACTTACCCTAAGTTGTCTGCATCTATGAACAAGAACCATTCAATCTTGCTGCTTCTACAAGGTTTGTCTGGTACAGCCATTAAAAGCTTATCTTGTCCATAAGGTGGCAGTTTAGGTTTACCAGGAACATACTTGGTTGCTTCACCAATGGCAAGGAATGACATTATTTGCTGGGAAATAAAAAGGAAAGAACTAATTTCTTTGTTTGGCACTAGATCAATAAAGGCATTAAAACTTTCTACCAGAACCTTAAGTCAACCAGTGCCTTGTGAGTGAATTTGGCTGACAGAAACTGTAGGGAATCCCCTCACACACACACACACACACACACACACACACACACATGTATGTATGTATGTATGTATGTATGTATGTATGTATGTATGTATGTATGTATGTACGTATGTATGTATGTATGCATGTATGTATGTATATATGTATCTATGTTTGCATGTATATACATACATATATATATATATATATATATATATATATATATATA
>NC_068991.1:22276925-22279111 GCF_001194135.2 Octopus bimaculoides
TATGGTAAAACCTCCACTTTTACCCGCTCCCATTGATTGCACCTAGTATAGCACTAGTGTAGCAATAATTGGGTACCCTCCCAGCAGTATACTGGATAGATACTATCCCTTAGTGGGTTGAACCCCCAACCCCTAACTCTCTCACATTATATATATATATATATATATATATATAAACACAAGAAAAAACAACAATAATCAGTTAGACATATGCATTGAATGTATGTATGTATGTATGTATGTATGTATGTCTTTCTGTTAGTATTTGTCTCCATTACACACAACTTGACAACTAGTGTTGGTTTATTTACATCCCTGTTACTTAACAGTTTTGGCAAAAAAGACAAAATACTGATGGAATAAGTACCAAACTTTAAAATAAGCACTGGGTTCGATTTGTGTGACTAAACCCTTTGCAGTAGTACCCCAGCATGGCCACAGTCCAATAACTGAAATAAGTAAAGTATAGAAGATAATGAGATACCTTCAAATTAACAACACCTTCCAAAGACTTGCATTCTTCATCTTCAAACCATTCCAGATTACTGTCGCTATTCAATACTAAATATTTCTTTTTCCAATCTTTAGAAAATAGTTTTTCTGAAATGAATAACAATAATTCCAATAATCCTAATAATCCCAACGCAAATTCAAAAGGTCTTTTTTTTTTTAACTTTAGCTCAGCTCTTATCAAAATGTTTTATGAATATTCCATTTTTTATTTTCTTATGAAATAGAGCATCTAGTAAAGACAAATGGCTTATTGATGTGGGTATTGAGCTCATGGCTGTTAGGAGTAGATAAAATAATTACCAGTCAAGATATGAGGTTGTCACTAAATTTGCCCTTTGTACTATAAGGCCCCATGCTATGATAAAATGTGAAGCTACAATACAGAAGCACAGATCCACTTAGATATCATAAGGCATTTGATCTAGCATGTTACCAAGTCTGTTATTGACCACCTTAACCTTTTAGCATTTAAACAGGCCATATCTAGCCTAAATATTCCACCTGCTTCAAGTTCCTAACCAGCCAAATCCAACCTCTCATACCTACCCTACAATGTCATTCTAAAAATAAACAATCACAACATTTAAATCTGGAAGCTATTAGATAATGCATGATTAATTCAAAACAATGTCAATATATAAGCATTACATTTAACAGAGTAATCTAAGTGCTAAAGGGTTATTAATCTGTTGTGATGATGATAATAATAATAATGGAACACCCCCTCCTTTGTGACAAATGATATGTGCTAGTCGTTACAAATACTGTGATGTCGAGAAGTCAGTGGGTAGTCAGTCTAACTAACTATATTGCTATACTGGAGTGGGTAATAGAACAGTCCAGCATTGGATTACAACATTGCTGAAAAGGAATTAACAAACTCATGAGAAATTAACAAACTCACAAGAATTAAACGAACTCACAAGGAGTTACAAAACTCACAAATGTTTTTTGTTCAAATTTTACAGTATACAAAAGCGTAAAATTATGTATGTATGTATGTATGTATGTATGTATGTATGTATGTATGTATGTATTTATGTATGTATGAATGTATGTATGTATGTATGTATGTATGTATGCATGTATGTATGTGAATTCCATGTGATTGACCTACCTCTCTGGAAGTGGAAATAATATCAATAAATCAGGTATTTATCTTATATGTCATATAATATAGCATTATTCATGTTCATAGGAGGCGCAATGACCCAGTGGTTAGGGCAGCGGACTCACGGTCATAGGATCACAGTTTTGATTCCCAGACCGGGCGTTGTGAGTGTTTATTGAGCAAAATCCCCTAAAGCACCACGAGGCTCCGGCAGGGGATGATGGCGAACCCTGCTGTACTCTTTCACCACAACTTTCTCTCACTCTTACTTCCTGTTTCTGTTGTGCCTGTAATTCAAAGGGTCAGCCTTGTCACACTGTGTCACACTGAATATCCCCGAGAACTATGTTAAGGGTACACGTGTCTGTGGAGTGCTCAGCCATTTGCACGTTAATTTCACGAGCAGGCTGTTCCATTGATCAGATCAACTGGAACCCTCAACTTCGTAAGCGACGGAGTGCCAACAACAACAACAACAATTCATGTTCATTGTTTAACTACATGCTACTATCCACTCACTTATTTCTGTAAGCTGATTTTCATTTCATTTTTTTTTTTTTTG
>NC_068991.1:22279202-22280345 GCF_001194135.2 Octopus bimaculoides
GTACAAGCCTAAATGTCTCATTTGCTGAAGATAAAGCAGGAAATTTTTTTATACTGATGAGGCCAACTGAGGCAGAAACAGGTGCCCACAGTTTTCCTTTAAACACTCAGAGGATCTTTTCCTTAAGGATTTGTCAATTAATAGAATTCTTGATTCTTGAGATTATCTCCCTTTCTTGTCCAGAGTTAGTACTAAGCGATTGGTCTACCTTCACTGGAAGCAAGGATAATTTCAATAAATCAAGAATTTTGCTGTATTTTTTTTTTAAGCATTCACTCATTACAAGGTCCTAAGACCACTGAAAACGTAAGAACTACTAGAATAAAATGGATGCTAGACAGAAGTCAATAGGTGACAATGTTATTTAATATACTTTTATAGCAGAGACTCCAGCTAAGATCTGAAGAAGGAATTGTAATTCCGAAATATCATCGGACTATAGATAACCAAATTACAACAGGTATATAGTCCCTTTTTTGTTCTATAGTGCATTGTTGTACCATTCTAAACTTTATTCTTTACAAACAATACACAATGCTTCAAGCGAACTACAATACTCTCATACTTTTAATTGTCTTTGTTGTTCAACTACATGTCTTGGTCACTAAGTTATTTCTTTTAGCTCATTTTCATTTCACATATACACACACACATGTAAATTTATACGTAATTTTTCTATATACTCACTGTGGTAATGGATGATAAAGCCAGTTTTCACTTGAGTTGGTATACCTGGATGTATATCAAATTGTTAATTAATCAAACAGGTAAACCACCCAAAATAAATTAGACATTAAGAAGCTGTATCCTAAATGTGTATTAATAGTTATTTATACATACTGGAAAAATGCTCCCAATAAGAAAAACTGAGTATTGTATAACTTATGATAAAAATGAATATATGTATATATTTATGTATGTATGCATGTATGTATGTATGCATGTATGTATGTATGCATGTATGTGTGTGTATTTATATATGTAATATATGTATGTATGTGTACATTTATATATGTGTGTCTTTGTATACACAAACATATATATATATATATATATATATATATGTAGTGAAACTACCTATCGCCATTAGATACAAAACTACTATCGCCATTACATACAATCTTCTCATTTAAATATAAACAC
>NC_068991.1:22280355-22285629 GCF_001194135.2 Octopus bimaculoides
AATTCTGTGTATAAAATCCACTCACAATGCTTTAGTCAGCCTGAAGCTATAGTAGAAGACACTTGCTTAAGCTGCCTTGAAGTGAAAGTGAACCTAAAATCATATGGTTAAGAAGTAAACTTCTTATCATGTAGCTACATCTATGTTGTGTATGTGAATATGAGCTTACGATCGTAAAATTGTGAGTTCAAATCCCGGACCAGGCTGCATGTTGTGTTCTTGAGCAAGACACTTTATTTCACGTTGCTCCAGTTCACTCAGCTGTAGAAATGAGTTGTGATGTCACAGGTGCCAAGCTGTATTGGCCTTTGCCTTTCCCTTGGATAACATTGGTGGCATGGAGAGGGGAGGCTGGTATGCATGGGTGACTGCTGGTCTTCCATAGAAACAACCTTGGCTGGACTTGTGCCTGGAAGGGTAACTTTCTAGGTGCAATCCCATGGTTAGTTATGACCAAAGGGGGTCCCAGCATACAAGGGGATACCCAAAGGAAACTGGAATTTTGTTATATTATTTTATTCATTTAGTTTTACATGTTTATACTTTTACCACCTTCAAAGTATTCTCCATTTGAAGCAATGCATTGGTCCAGACACATTTTCCACAGTTTGAAACAGTAGTAGAACTCTTACGAAGTGATACCTTTTAACACCTCCATCGTTTTTTCTTCACCTCTTCCACATCTACAAAACGTTTTCCTTTAAGGAACTTTTTCATTCGGGGGTACAAAAAAGGTTGCAAGGAGCAGGTTTGGATTAATAGGGGGAGAAGGTGCATATGTGAGGTCATGCCATTTTGGGTAAAAAAAACTGTCTCACACTCAAGGTGGTGTACTCGGGTGCATTATTGTGATGAAACTACCACTCTCCACTTTGCCACAGGTCAGGGCATTTTTGTCTCACGGTATCTCGCAAATGCTTCAGAACTTCCAAGTAAACTGTCTGGTTAACAGTTTGACCAGGAGAAACAAATACTGTGTGGACAATTCTTTTCGCATCGATGAAACAAATCAGCATCGTCTTGACATTGGACTTCACTTGGCGTGCTTTTTGGGGTGTGCTGATATCAAATGCTTCCATTGACTTGATTGCTACTTCGTTTCCGGGTCATAGCTGTAGCACCAGCTTTCATCACCAGTGACGACCTTCAAAAAAAAGGTTCGGATCAACTGTTCTTTCAGTTTACGACATGCATTCAGTCATGACTGCTTTTGATCTTCCATGAGCAAAGGAGGCACAAATTTTACTGCAACTCTTTTCATTCACAATTCCTTACTCAAAATTTATTGGTAGGAGCTCAAGAACACACCAGTCATATTGACAAGTTCGTCAATTGTTCGGTGACGATCCTCCAAGATCAGTTCATGAATTTTCACATTTTCATTCATTCAGGAGGTCGACAGTCACTCTGAATGAGGTTGGTCTTCAAGCAACAATTAACCATTCATAAAGCGTGAAAACCACACATAAACTTATGTTTTGTTCATGGCAGCGTCCTTGTAAACTGTTTAAGGCATGTCAACTGTTTTGGCTGCCATATTCCCCCGCAGAAAACAGAACTTCACGAAAGCACGCTGTTACTTTGTTTGAGTCATCACAAAAATCTATAAACAGGAGATAAGCACTGCAAGACAAAGATGCACCACATGGCAGTACGACATCACAAGATGCTACTGGTTAGCAGTCTGATTCCTGAAGATCACATCAAGTGGCTTCTAGCAGCAGAAGACTGAACGACAAGCTTGTCCTACAAAGAACAGTTATTTTGGGGTGCCTCCTCGTATATGTATATATTCTTTTATTCTAGTATTTGTTTCAGTCTTTCGATTGTGGCCATGCTGGAGTAGTGCTTTGAGAGGTTTTAATTGGACAAATTGACCCTAAGATTTATTTCTTGAGCCTTGTACTTATTCTATCAGTCATTTTTGACAAAAAAACTAAGTTATGAAGACATAAACACACCTACACCAGTTGTCAAGAGATGATGGGAGGGACAAACACAGACACAAAGACACGCACACATTGATATATATATATATATATCTGACAGGCTTCTTTCAGTTTCTGTGTACCAAATTCACTCACAAGACTTTGATTGGCCTGAGGTTCTTGTAGAAGACATTTGCCACGTGGTGCGACTGAACTCAGAACAATGTGGTTGGGAAGCAAGCCACACCTAGAGTATATATTACTATATGTCATCATCATCATCATCATTTAAGGTCATTTAACGTCTGTTGTCCATGCTGGCATCAGTTGGACAGTTTGACAGGGCTGGCATGCTGGAAGGTTGCACCAGACTCCAGTCTGATTTATTTATATATATAAAACACAGGATGTGTGTTTGTCGTGTCATTATAACACGAGATCCACCCAACCGATTTTAATGAAATTTTATGCATGCATTACACAGGGTCCATGGAGTATCATGGGCCAAAAAATGTTCAACTTCTTGCAGGTCCAGGGGCAGATAAACCACATTTTGTAAGCATTTTCACAGCGTTAAGACCCGTAACTTGAAGAGTATCCAGTCACTTTCCTCCAAATTTGCAATAAACATTAATTGCTGTTGACTAAAAAAAAATTTCTGAAGCCAACTATGGGCCCCCTGACAAATGCAGATTAATCAGATTTGAGTATACTGCACTAGGTTTTATCTTCGTTTTAGGCCATTTTGTGACGGTAGAATATTGACAGTACTTATGCATAATAAACAGCGTATAACATTTCATGAAAACCTTTTTGTCGAATTTGGCAGGGGAAATGAGAAGAACATAAAAATTTTTGTCGATGCCCTGTTGATGCTTCATGTTATCATCCTGTATACCACAGGGACATGTGCATGTGAGTGCAGCTGGGTAAAGGCACAACAAACCCATTCATCCATTCTTCAGAAGTGCCCTGTTGATGTTTTACATTTCCAATCCTGCGCAATGCAGCATGGCCTGTCTGTTTTCTATGTCATCCATGTCCGAACTATATAATGCAAAATGTTCACACAAAAAAACAAACTGCTGTTGTGACTCGCAACCATTTGAGTTTGACTGCATGACCACTTCTGGAAGTTACACTCGCCACCTGCAATTAGTCCACCCCCACCCTTGTGTTCCCTCCCCCATTTCGTCGAACGAATAGATACAGGGTGTCCCAGAATTAATGATGATTTGAATGAAATCAGATGTATTTTTTTTTTAAACTCACTTCACTTTTATTTATGTTTACCATGTTTGATATGTGTTAAAAGTGTATAAATTTTGAATTTTGTTTATAATTTTATTTTCATTCCTGTTGGACCCCTCTTATTTATCCATGACAGCTTTTTTCCAATTTGATAGCAATCATTTTCTTTACCTCCATCCCTAAGATGGAACAAATCATTTAGCTGAGCTTAAAGAAAATATTTAATTAGTAGTGCAGGAGCTAACTCCTGAAATGCTTCCAAATGTGTTTCACAGCACTAAGGAGAGATTTATAGTATGCAAAGATACAGACATATTGAAAATTTTCAATAAAAGTTTGACGTAAGATTTATAAATTTATTTGTTTTGGTAATAACCATAAAATTCTGTCAGTTTTTTAAAATTTGCTCAATTTCATTGAAACAGATAGTTAATTCTGGAACGCCCTGTATGGTGTGCCATTGCTAGTTGTTGCGTTGCTTGAGTAAATATTAAAATCAAAGGTCTTCTCGCCGTAAACATTCCCTCTTTTTGTTAAGCATATTGTATTCAGGAGAATAAGAAGCTTGCTTTCTGACCATGTCGCCTTGGGTTCAGTCCTACTGTGTAGCACGTTGGGCAATTCTCTCTCATTACAGCTCCATGCCGACCAAAGCCGTGTGTATTATATAATTGCCATTACTATATTGATAAAGAAAATAACACACACAACTCACTTATTCTTCTTCTTTCTACTTCAACTATTACATGTTGTTTTTTCTTATAAAATACACACGTACAGGAAGAGTAAATCTATATATATAATAACACTTTGAATGTGGATCCCGAGAAAGAGTAAAAGCAATTACCCGATCGACAACGGGTATTACTGCTATTATATATATATATATATGTGTGTGTATATTCTATTGTTTTGTTTATGCATTTCGTTTGTACACTCAAGCACACACACACACACACACACACACACATATATATATATATATCCATACACACACATATCTTACCTGAAACATCCATGACAAAGTCCTTTTTCTGTTTTCTGTTCTTTTGTTTTTTCTTAAGTAGAAGACAGTAAAATTCAGATTAGTTCCTGAAGAAAATGGTGAAACTGATGTTGGTGTTTTTCTGTCCTGACGGTCACTAACAAATAATACAATGGAGAAGAATCAGTCACACAAAATATTGAAATGTTCAGCTATGGCAACATCATATTTACCGAGTTTCGTCTTCCAATTAGAATCCAGTAAGATTTCAACACGGACCATTGTTTGAGAAAGTAATAATGGCATGTAGGTTGGTCTTATTTGATTAAGACATTCACAATGGTGTTTGCTCACTGCCTAATTGATTGACAAATTTCTCATCACGTGTGTCAGTTTGGTGCAGTTTGAGACCTTCATTGAACATTGATGGACTGGTATGGTGGGAGTGGAGTTGATAAGGTTTTTGTTAGCCATTCATATTTGGTTTTTAGATGGTTAAAATGGATGTGGTGGGGTAAATTCTGAGTAAGATGTATGTTCTATGTGGGCTGTGACTTCTTTATAACAAATGTTAAGAACTGGGTAGACTCTTTTCAATCAAAATCTAAGCTATTTATGAAACAAATCCAGACTAAGTAGGTTGGGATCTATTCACAAAGAAAAGAAAGAGGCCTGAGATGAGAGCTTTTCTGTGTAGTTAAGAAGTTCACTTTGTGACTACTTACTTTTAGCTTCTGTCCCACTAAAGTGCAACACCTTAGGTAAGTGTCTTCTACTCGAACCCCAGCCCAACCAATGCTCGTGAATGAATAATTTGGGAGACAAAAGTTGTGTAGAACCCCACTATTATATATCTCTTTTACTCTCTTTTACTTGTTTCAGTCATTTGACTGTGGCCATGCTGGAGCACCGCCTTTAGTCGAGCAAATCGACCCCAGGACTTATGCTTTGGATGCCTAATACTTATTCTATCGGTCTCTTTTGCCGAACCAGTAAGTTACGGGGACATAAACACACCACCATCGGTTGTCAAGCGATGTTGGAGGAACAAACACAGACACACAAACATATACACACACACACACACACACACACACATACATATATATA
>NC_068991.1:22285937-22287803 GCF_001194135.2 Octopus bimaculoides
TATATGTGTGTGTGTGTGTTGTTTTTGTTTGTCCCTCCCACCACTTGACAACTGATATTGGTTTGTTTACATTCCCATAACTGAGCAGTTTGGCAAAAAGAGTCCAATAGAAATTGTACCAGACTTTAAAACAAAATTACTAGGGTTGATTTGTTTCACTAAACTGTCCAAGGCAATGCCTCTAGCATAGCCATAGTTTAATGACTAAAACAAGTAGAAGATGAAAGGTAAAAGATTGAGTAGGCAATACCTCCTTTACAAATGAACCAACAAGGGTGTCAGTATGTGGTCACTCAACCTGCTAGAAATAGCAGGCAAATTTTTCTCCATTCACACCCAAAAGTGGAAGGGCACATTTCATAATGTACTTTGGGAAAAAAAAAGAACAAGATAGTCAAAAATGAAATATCTTTGATCATAGTTCTGAAAAGCAATAAATATTCCATGGTAAGAAACTCTGATTCTTAGCAAAAATGGTAGAATTAAATAGTAACTGACTTACAGTTTTCAATTTTGTCTGATAATGTTCTTATTTCAGATAAGGGGTGTAGTGAGTCAGGAAAGCTATTTTTGTTGTCGCATCATAGCACAGTTGTGCTATGGCATACTCCAGCCAATCAGGGCTGGGTACATATGAATACTAGGGACAGTTCTCTGCCCATGAAAAGAAGTGGGAGTTTTAATTTAGTTAGCAGATAGATGGCAGAAGAGTAACAGCTGTCTTTCGACATGGAACAGCCACTTTGTCTTGCACACCAACTTCGCATTCACTAGCTCTGAATTATCTCACATCTCTCTTTCAACATGAAACAGCTCTTTGTTTTTCACATCAACTTAGCGCAGCTAACTCTGAATTATATCAGCTCTTGCCTAACAACAAATTCCATATTTTAAATGTAAGTGATAAAAGCTTTACCCTGACTCACACACATACGCCTTGCTACATGTCTTACTACTTGTCAGCTCTTGTTAATTAAAATATATTTTCGTTATAAAAATTGTCTTCTGATATTTTACCTTTTACCAACTTTCACACTACAAATTAGCAGATATAAATAATGCACTCACACTAAATTACCTGACACAATAAATATACCAACACTCAAGTGATTTTCTACGGGGTAACATTAATTTTCACTTTTCATCTTTTCCATCACTTGTGGGCCAATAAAATAAGTACCAGGCACACGTTTTGGAATCCTTTCAACCGAGTTTTTTTTTATATTCCTTAGAGATTTTTAGCACTGTGAAAAATTATTATTATTCAATAGAGGCATTTATCTAGCACGCCCAGAACCATACTTTCCAGATATTGAAACTACATTAATCACCAGTCAGGTGGGATGGGAATTGCACAGGGTATATGCCCCTCCATGTACCCTTCTGTGTCTAATCTGTAGACAGTCACTGGTCGCAGATCTCCAAAGGCCAGTCACTGATTCATTGCATTTCTACCACCAAGAGAGACAAGGTGTATGTGTGATATTAGCAGAACAAATATTACACAGTATTTTTATTTGAAAGCATTGATATTCCTTCATTTTACATCTTCAGTGAACGGTAAACTCACACACACATAATATACAGTGGGGGGAAATAAATATTCGTACATGTCAAAATTCTTTATTTATTTAATTTCTAATGAACATAAATGGGATATACCAATACTATATTTGCATACACATACATAAACTAAGAATATGCAAAAGAAACTAAAAAATTATAGTAACTAATGAATTTATATACAATTATAAATATTTAGGGGTGAAAAAAGTATTTGTACAGAATAAATTTATAAATTTCTATGCCACAAAATACTGGTAAAATAATTTTTTGTTTTTTTTACTAGAACTTTCTCGTTTGTTC
>NC_068991.1:22288518-22289679 GCF_001194135.2 Octopus bimaculoides
TATATATATATATATATATATATATATATATATATATATATGTTGTTGTACTTGAGGATGGTCATATTGCCAGTTTAGCCAATATATATATATATATATATTTATACACACATAAACATATACATACTACAGGCACAGGCATCGCTGCATGGTAAAGAAGTTTGTTTCTCAACCATATGGCTTCAGGTTCAGTCCCACTGCATTATAGCATCAGCCAGACCAAAACCTTGAGAGGATTTGGTAGACAGAGACTGAAAGAAGCCCCTTATGTGCAATGTCAGTGTGCTTGTACGTTTTGAGAGAAAAACTGGGCATAAGGGGCATCAAATGTGACATACAAGAGAGACGATTGCACCAGTATGGTCATGTGGTACATATGGATGAGGACAGCTGTGTAAAGAAGTGCTGATCTCTGTGGAAGAGGTAGACCCAGGAAGACATGGGATGAGGCAGATGAAGCATGATCTTCAAACGCTGGGCCCCACAGGCAATGACAAGTGAGCGAGACCTTTGGTGGTATGCTGTGCTGGAGAAGACTCATGAAGCCAAGTGAAATCGTAGTTGTGGCTAATACCAGTGTCGCATAACTGGTACCCATGCTAGTGGCACATAAAAAGCACCCATTACACTCTTGCAGTAATTAGCATTAAGCTGTAGAAACGATGACAAATCAGACTGGTACCTGGTGCAGCTCTCTGGTTTACCAGTTTCAAACCATCTAACCCATGCCAGTATGGAAAGCGGACATTAACTGATGATGATGATAATTGATAGATATATATATACATATCTATATATATTCATATGTGTGTGTAGGTTTATGTCCTCTTGCCTTCACAGTGCATGCTAATTGTAAATGTGTGTCACTATCATACAAGCAATGTCATACATTTCCAATGTCTTGCGTAAACATGTTTGGCCATAGGGAAGTATTACCTTACTTGGAAATAGATGATGGTTGGTTACAGGAAGGACGTCAAGTTGTAAAAAATCTGCTTCAATAAACTCTGATCCATGCAAACATGGCAAAGTGGATGTTAGAACTCTGATTATATATATATATATCATCATCGTTTAACGTCCACTTTCCATGCTAGCATGGGTTGGACAATTTGACTGAGGACTGGTGAACAGGATGGCTGCACCAGGCTCCTATCTGAT
>NC_068991.1:22292780-22293665 GCF_001194135.2 Octopus bimaculoides
GTCTTCTACTATAGCCTTGGGCTGACCAAAGCCTTATGAGTGGATTTGGTAGACGGAAACTGAAAGAAGCCCGTCGTATATATATATATATATGTATGTTTGTGTGTCTGTGTTTGTCCCCCCAGCATCGCTTGGCAACCAATGGTGATGTGTTTACATCTCCGTAACTTAATGGTTCAGCAAAAGGGACCGATAGAATGAGTACTAGGCTTACAAAGAATAAGTCCTGGGGTTGATTTGCTCGACTAAAGGCGGTGCTCCAGCATGGCTGCAGTCAAATGATTGAAACAAGTAAAAGAGTAAAGAGTAGTTTAGCTATCTCTTTTTGATGTTATTTAATAAAACTACTTTTAGTCTTTTGCTATTCTCTGTACTACACCATGATATTGCCAAGCCTTCCATATGCCAACATGTGAAAGGCATCTAAGCTGTTTGATAATACTTTTGTTATTAAGCTCCAAAATGTAGAGTGTACCATACGTAACATTCTAATAACTTTTGGATAAACAGTGACAAAATGTCAGCAACCTTTTACTTGTTTCAGTCATTGAACTGCAGCCATGCTGAGGTACCACCTTCGAGGATTTTTGATTGAATGAATCGGCCTCAGTACTTATATTTTTTTTAAGGGTGGTACTTATTCTATCCATCTCTAAAGCCAAACTGCTAAGTTAGAGACTTAATGTAGCATTGGTTACCTAGTGATGGTGGGGTGGGGGGGCACAAACAGGCTTCTTTTCAATTTCTGTCAACAAAATCCACTCACAAGGCTTCGGTTAGCCCATCACAGTAAGACTGAACCCAAAACCATGTGTTTGGAAAGCAAACTTCTAACCACACAGCCACGTCTGTACCATGCTGTTTTAGACTGAACATCATCATCAC
>NC_068991.1:22296704-22297380 GCF_001194135.2 Octopus bimaculoides
AGAGAGAGACAGAGAGAGAGAGAGACAGAGAGAGAGAGGAGGAGGTAGAGAGAGGGGAAGAGGGAGAGAGAGCAGGGGAGGGAGGAAAAGAGAGACAGAGGGGGAGAAAGAGAGAGTGGAGGGAGATGTGGTAAAAAAGTTCGGTTTGTAATAAGATTCTGGATTCTGTCTCAGTGCAACATTTTGGACAAGTTATTTTCATCATAGCTTTTCGAACCCAAGTATTGCAAAGGGAATTAAACAGAGAGAAACTGTAATTCAGAGATAACTATTATCTCTCACACTGTCAGGATGATTCTGCCCAGGGATTAAGTTAGGAGTACATGTGTCTGTGGAATACTCAGCCATTTACACCAAAATATAATGGATAAGTAGCAGAGTTAATTAAACAACTGGAATACTTGTTCATTAAAATCACCCAAAGATTTCATTTTATGTATATATTATACTTTAGGCGTAGCTTGCATAGGTACTGGAATGGCTGTGTGGTAAGAAATTTGCTTTCCAATCACATGGTTCTGGGTTCAGAACCACTGCATGGCATCTTAGGAAAGTGTCTTTTACTTTGTTACCCTGGACCGAACAAAGCTTTGTGTAGTGGATTCAGTAGACAGAAACCCAGTGTGTGTGTGTGTGTGTATATATATATATATATATAAAGTAGTTGTATACTGCC
>NC_068991.1:22298868-22302162 GCF_001194135.2 Octopus bimaculoides
TCAGCAACAACGCCAACAATACCCTAATTAACAACTAGGCAGATGAGGTAGTCTTAAATGTCTTGATCAGAGAGACGGTATAGTTCAATAAAACAATTACAAGGTTTGCAACATTAGCTATATGGTGTTGACAATAATACTGACCCAGTATTTGACTGGTCCCCTGAAAGGATTAACCCTTTAGCACTCAAATTATTCTGTGAAATGTAATATTTATTTACATTGTTGTGAATCATGCACTTTGAGATTCCATTGTTGTGAATCATAGCTTTGAGATTCCAATAATGCAATTATTTGCTTTTAGGATGATATTTTAGAGTATATGTGGGAGGCTGGATCTGGCCAGTTTGAACACAAAACAGGTCAGATATTTAGGCCAAATATGGCTGGCTTAAATGCTAAAGGATTAAAGCCAAAATGTAAAGAGATATAACTGTATACATAAATGTATTTTTCTTGCTACTTTAGCTTTGTTCTTAGATCAGTAGATGGCAGAATTAGTATAGTTTTAGAAGAAAGAGTATAATTAGTTGTATGCCCTTCAGTACTAATCAATTATTTCATTGACCCCTGGAAGGATGGAAAGCAAAGTCAATCTTAGCTCCTGCATTTCAGATAGAATGTTTGGTCCTTCAAACACATCTTGGTGTATAATGTGACCTACCTTCTTTGGCTGTAGATTTTGGTCTAAAGAATTTGATTTGTATGCCAAAAAACGTAGTAACTAAATACCACAAGGACTTTTGTCCTCTCTACAATCCAATCCAATGAAAATAATGATAATGTTGGGGGGAAAAAAGGACAAATAATGCTCTGTTAAGCCTCCATCAAAAATCTGCTTACCTGTCGTCCATAGAAATGAGTGTCACCTTTGAATGACCCTCGTGATCCCGTAAAGGAAAACATTGGTAAAGGAACAGGTATAGGAACATTGACACCAACCTGAAAAAGATATAAATTTTTATATATATGATATGTCAATCTGACCAGATCACCTCCTCATACGCCCCTTCACCTCTCAAAGATTTCTTGTCTTGCAAAGTTACTTGGTGACCCTTCAAGTGCAGGTGCCACTTAAAAATGCACCCAGTCCACACTGTGAAGTGGTTGACATCTGGAAGGGCATCCAGCTGTAAAAAACATGCCAAAACTGACTTCGCCTGTACAAGTGTCACATAAAAAGCACTCAGCCCACTCTGCAGAGTGGTTGGTGTTAGGAAAGGCATCCAGATGTAAAAACCATACCAAAACAGACACAGAAGCATAGTGCAGGCTCCTGCCTGGCCAGCTCCTGTCAAATTGTCCAACCCAAGCCAGCATGGAAGGAGGACGTTAAACAATGATCATGATAGTAATAATAATCCATGGATGTAATTTATAAATATTTTAATGCATTGCTACACACGTTTCCACAAATCACATGTAACTTAAGATCATAGTCCATATTCCTGGGATGATTACAGTACAGTCCATAGTACTCATAGACATTAGGTGGATCATATTCATGCATTCATTTCTTTGGGCAATATGACATAATAAAATAGGAGCTTTCATATGCATATTCAAAATGTTACCTGTAAACAAACTTAAAGTATGTATGTCGGTATGTGTGTACATCAAAGCTTTACCAAAATTAAAAAATAAAGATATAGATCATCCTCACCTGTCCAACATCAATTTCATTTACATATTTGCGTGCCGTAGCACCATTAGTGGTGAATATAGCTGTTCCGTTGCCATAAGGGTTTTTGTTAATGAATTCTATGGCTTCATCAAGGGTGTCAACACTTAAAGAACATAAAACTGGACCAAAGATTTCCTCCCTGTAGCATTTCATATCAGGCTTTTAGCAATAAGAGAAATAAAGAGAGAGAAAGAAAATTAATAAAGACAATGATGATGAGAAGGATAGATGTGTGTGCGTGCGTGCGTGCGTGTGTGTGTGTGTCGGTATATAGGGTAAATTGCTACCATTTTATATTCTTAATTTCACACATGCACATTGTTTGTTTTTGTCAACTACACAGTATAGAAGGGTCAGTAAAGGACTGTCTGTGAGAAAAACAGCACCATGGCACAATTCACTCTGCTTGAAATTTGGAAACAATATGCTGTACTGCTTGGCATTCACACCGGAAGCTCCAATACAAAAAGATGGTGAACACACAGAACAACAGTTGGCTTGCCATGGAATCAAAACATGCTGAAAATGATAAAAAATCAAGCATCCAGTCAACATCATGCTGTCTGGAGTGATCACTAGTGATGGTAACGTTATGTCTCTATTCATCTTCCAACAATGGCCTCAGACTCAATACAGAGGCCTTCATCAAGTGCTTGGAGGAGGTAATGCTGTCCTGGATCTAGAGAGTGGCTGCTGGAAGACCCTATGTCTAGCACCACACCACACAAGCAGAACACAATCATGGCTGTCAAACAATTTCCCCCAAATCTGACCACCTAACTTCTCAGACTGCTACCCTCTTGATTATTATGTGTGGGGCACAGTTGAGCAAGAGATCAACAAAACACCTTGTAAAACCAATGATGAACTGAAGGCAAAGATTATGGCAGCATTCACCAATTTAAACAAGGAAACCATCCAGACGAGTTTCAGAAGATTCCAAAGTCATCTGGAGGCTATGGTTGAAGCCAACGGCAATTTTATTATATAAATTTACTGTTTAGTATTTCAAGATATTTTTATGTAATTTGGGTAAATATATCTGTTAAGCTGAAGTGAGATCGCAGCCACACATGTCTAGCCCAGTTAAGAGTCTCCCTGATGCATCGTGCAATATATGCTTGAGAAGACCTGTTGAGTCAAGTAAAACCAATATCATAGCTATGGCCAGTGCCCCCTGACTGGCTCCCATGCCAGTGGCACATAAAAAGCACCAACCAAACGTGGCCAGTACCCTCTGACTGGCCCGTGCTGGTGGCACGTAAAAAGCACTATCCGAACGTGAAAGATGCCAGACCCACCTGACTGACTTCTGTGCCGGTGGCATGTAAAAAGCACCCACTACACTCACGGAGTGGTTGGCGTTAGGAAGGGCATCCAGCGGTAGAAACATTGCCAGATCAGACAGGAGCCTGGCGCAGCTGCTGGCTCTCCAGACCTCAGTCAAACCATCCAACCCATGCCAGCATGGAAAACAGACATCAAACGATGATGATGATTATGAAAATGAAATGTCAATATTATTTTCATTTTTGCATAATTCAGATGACAATATATTCACTGCACCCTATACACATACATATATATATATATATATATATATATATATA
>NC_068991.1:22302301-22320620 GCF_001194135.2 Octopus bimaculoides
ATATATATATAAAATAAAAGTAGTTAGAGTAAATCCTAGCTGTTTCCTCTTGAAGCACATTTGCTTATTCCATTATTACAATCCAATATGTAGTCTCAGTTGCTGCTGTATGTCAGTCAAAATACATTAAAATTGAGAATTATCTAAATATTTGCAGAGTTATTGTATGACAAAACAGGAAGGTGGAAGCAAAAACGAATTCTACATTGCTTTGTTAGATTATGTATGTTTGTAAAGCATTAGAAATATTCACACCGTAACATTGTGAAGGATAGAGGGCCCCACAAAGTTTCCCTTTTCATATCCAGGGACTTTGATATTTCGGCCATCTAGCAGAACATCAGCACCATCTTTAGCACCAGATTCGATAAGATCACAGACACGATTCTTTGATTCAGGAGAAATTAATGGTCCAAGGTCAGCACCAGGTTCATGACCTAAAGAAAAAAAATTAAATAAATATATCTACAATGTCATATCAATGATGGGAACTTCTGTCTATAAGGAAATTCAGTACACTAGATACAGCTTGTCCAAATGTTAAACTTTAACACATTCTAATATGTGATGACTCAAAACATGCTTGAGATGAGAATAAATATCACTTGCAAACTACCTTGTCAACAAATGACAGGGACCTTGTCTTTGTAGTTGGCGACTTCAATGGGCATGTTGGACAACATGCAGGGGACTTCCATGGCGTACATGGAGGCTATGGTTTTGGTTCCCACAATGATGAGGGAACCAGGCTGCTAGAGTTCTGCGATACAGATGATCTTATGGTTTGTAATACTAACTTCAGGAAACCTGCCAGCCACCTATTCACCTACCGATCTAGTGGACACACTAGTCAAGTTGATTACATCCTCGCCAGTAAACAAGAAAGATGGCTACTTATAAATGCCAAGACCTTCCCAGGTAAAGAATGCACCCCACAACATAGATTACTAGTTAGCAACTTCAGGATCAGGGCTAAATAGATGCCCAGATGATGGCCAGCATGGAGAAGAAGGGTCTGGAAGTTTAAGGATCCTCTGAATTGACAGATATTTAGAAATGTATTACTTGAAGCTTTTGACAAAAAAGAGGAGGGTATAGCATCACATGATGTGGAAGACAACTGGAGGTTTCTGTGGGACAATCTATTGAGGGCTACTGACCAGATCAGTGGATTGTGCAAAGTCCCCTCTTGACCCAAGTTAACATGGTGGTGGAACAATGTAGTTGACAGGACCAAAGAAACAGGCATAGAAGAAACAGGCATTGGAAGAATGGTGGCAGCAGGGAATTGTATCAGATTGCCAGAAGGGAAGCTAGGAGACAGGTTTACTTAGCCAGAGGGGAAACAGATAAGAAAAAATTTGCCAATGTTCTGCATCATGAGGACTAAAGACTTGAAGTGTTTCATGTTGCAAGACAGTGTGTGAGAGAGAATCGTGATGTCATAGGAGAGAAATGTGTCCACATGGATGATGGCTCACTTGCATTTAATGAGGCTGCAAGGAGAGACTTGGAGACACCACTAGAAAAGGTTGCTAAAGGAAGCAAATGAATGGGAGAGTTCAAAATATCAGCCCAACATAGGGACCAGCTATCTACCTTGGTAGATAAAGCAATTAAGGGTATGAAGACAGGGAAAGCCCTCAGCCCATCAGGAATCACCGCAGAGATGTTTGAAATATCTGGCGGTGTCAGCTATAGTTTAGTCACCCATATAGTCAATTAGGTGATACATGAAGGAGTCATACTCAATGACTGATGTAACAGCACCATAGTCAACTGTTACAAAGGTAAAGGTGATGCATTAGATATGAATAATTATACAGGTATCAAGTTGTTGGATCAGGTAATGAAAGGCATGGAGAGGGTCATAGCCCAACTAATTAGGGAGAGAGCCAGTCTAGACAAGATGCAGTTTGGGTTTGTGCCAGGGAAAAGCACCACTGATGCTGTATTTCTGGTAAGACAGCTGCAGGAGAAATACCTAGCCAAAGATAAACCTCTGTACCTGGCTTACATTGACATGGAGAAAGCCTTTGGCAGGGTCCCCCAATTCCTTATCTGATGGTCAATGCGGAAACTAAGGATAGATGAGTGGTTAGTGAGAGCTATGTACAGGGATGCTGTCAGTAAGGTGAAGGTTGGCAACGAGTACAGTGAGGAATTCCAGGTAGGAGTAGGGTTCCACCAAGGATCAGTCCTCAACCCCTCTTATTCATCATAGTCCTCCAGGCAATAACACAGGAATTCAAGATAGGATGCACCTAGGAGCTTCTCTATGCTGATGGCCTTACTCTAATAGCTGAGTCACTATCAGAACAAGAGGAGAATTTTCAGGTGTGGAAGCAAGGTCTAGAATCAAAAGGTCTTAGAGTCAATCTAGCAAAAACCAGCAGACAAACTACAAATCCCTTCAGGTAGATGGCCCTGCTCAATCTATAGAAAAGGCATAAGATATACCTGGTGTAAGCTATGGATGCATAAGAGGTGCAGCAATATCAAAAGAAGGCTAACTGGGAAGATAGTTTTTGTGTGTGGCAAATGCTCAGGGGTAATAAACACTGAAAACACTGTCCAGAAAACAGCTTCCATCACATGCCAGGGAAAAACTACAAGTAGTTGATAACTTCCGTTACCTAGGTGATGAAGTCAGTAGTGGGGGTGATTGTTCTGCGAGTATAGCTTCTAAAATAAGAATAGCCTGGGCAAAGTTCTGAGAGCTCCTACCTCTGCTGGTGACAAAGGGCCTCTCGCTCAGAGTAAAAGGCAGACTATATGACATGTGTGTAAACAGCCATGCTACATGGCAGTGAAATATGGGCTGTGACTACTGAGGACATGCGTAAGCTTGCAAGGAATGAAGCTTGCATGCTGCGCTGGATGTGCAATGTCAGTGTGCATACACAACAGCGTAAGTGCTCTGAGAGAAAAGTTGGACATAAGAAGGATCAGATGTGGTGTGCAAGAGAGACGATTGCACTGGTATTGTCATGTATTGTGTATGGATGAGGATAGCTGCGTGAAAAAGTGTCACACCTTAGCAGCAGAGGGAACCTGTGGAAGAAGTAAACCCAGCAAGACTTTGCATGAGGTGTTGAAGCACGACCTTCAAACAATGGGCCTCACGGAGGCAATGACAAGTGACTGAGACCTTTGGAGATATGCTGTGCTTGAGAAGACCCGGCAAGCCAAGTGAGATCATAACCATGGCCTATACCAGTGCAGCATAACCAGCCCATTGGCAATAAACTACGCTTGCAAAGACCTGTAGGAGCAAGTGAAGTCGTCATCATGGCCGATTACAGTACCGCTTGATTGGCACCCATGCCAGTGGCATGTAAAGAGCACCATTCAAGCATGGTCGATGCCAGTGCCACCTGACTGGTCCTGTGTCAGTAGCACATAAAAAGCACTATCCAAATGTGATCGTTGCCAGGCCTGCCTTACTGGCTCCTGTGCTGGTGGCACATAAAAAGCACCCACTACACTCTCGGAGTGGTTGCCATTAAGAAGGGCATCCAGCTGTAGAAACATTGCCAGATTGGATTGGAGCTTGATGCAGCCTTCTGGCTCACCAGCCATCAGTCAAACCACCCAACCCATGCCAACATGGAAACTCTACACTCAGTTACACAATTTGGAGAGTGTGGATAACACAATCTTTATGCCATAGAGCATTAAATTTTGAAATTCAGAAAGTTCAATTTCTACACCAGATCACACACAGTTTTAATTTTTCATGAACATATATTGTTCTCAAATTAAAATTACAAATGATTTTGTTTTTAAAAAGGAGACAAAAAAAATCTGATATAAAAGAAACATTCAAAATAAAACAAATTATAACTGAAAAAATATGAATTTATTTACCTGCATTAACTTTCAGTTTTTTGGCCTTTTCTACTAATTCTGAAATCCATTCCTTGGATTCTCCAACAAACACTGCAGTTGTTAATGCCATGCATCGCTGACCAGCTGCACCAAATGCAGCGCCAACAAGCTACAAGAAGAATTAGGAAATAAAACAATCAGGAGTGGAGGAAGGTGACTGTTGTGTGAGAATTTTGCATAACATGGGAATTATTCCATTTGAACAATGGTAATGCAATTGTAGTGTAGCAATAATGTTGCCTATGCAAATGCTACCACTTGTGGTATGGAAACACTGCTGCTTGTAGTGCAGGAATTCTGCCAGTCTTAAATTAGAATAATGTCATTTGCCGATCTAGGATAATATTTGAAAATCTAAGAAAATCCCATTTGCAGACTGGAGTAAAACTATTTTTAGATTGGGATAATACCATTTGCAGATGAGAATAAATACAAAGTCATATGATATCTGTTCTAGCTCTTTATGTTGAGAGTTCAACAAGGACTTTTGTCCCTCTGCAGTCATTAAAGTACCAATCTAGTTTTGGTGTCAACAGCATCAGCTAACCCCCAACCATAAAAAATTGCTGACCTTGTACTTGAACTAGTACAATTATTATTATTTTTGGGCCGATGGAATGGCAGAATCCTTAGTACATTGAGCAAAAGGTCACACAATATTTCAATCAACTCTATGTTCTGAGTTCAAATTTGGCCACACTACAATTGCATTACCAGGGTCAACTTTGTCTTTCATCCTTTCAGAATCAATGAATTAAGTACCAGTTGAGCACTGGGGTCTATGTAATTGCCTTGTGCCTATAGTAGAAAGGATTATTATTATTATTACCTGGTTTAATGTCATTTCTTTGTTTGCATCAGGCATGATGACACCATGATTCTTTGCTCCCTGAAAAGAAAAGAAATTAAGAGATTTTAAACAAAAACAGAGCAAAAAAATTCTTAACCACTCAGCCACTATATGCATATCTCCATTAATAAGACTGATGATGATGATGATTGGCAAACAAACTAATTGAAATATAGTGTAGATGTAAATATTGAAAAAAATTTTCATTTCTTATAGCTATGATTCACACACACATACACATTAAAAAAAATTATTTTAAGAACTTGTTTAGAATCCTGTTTTATTAACCATTTTGAATGTTTGTCATATAGGCAATATTATATGTACTATATTGTTGCTTTTGTCTTTAAGTACATTTTTTACTAGAAAATAATATGTATCATATATCATACGTATATACTCAGTGTGATTCCATTTCATAAGCTTTATTAGATTTCAGCATTCTTATCCAGTCAGTTTGTTCATTTTTTCCAGAACCAAGATGAGAAGGCAAACATAATATCAGATTGAAATCTAAGTATTATATCTCAAGTCATTTGGATCTCTTTCTGACTTACTACCAGATTGATGTAGGTGACATTTCAAACACTAAAAAGCAGTCTTGTTTCTTAAGTTAAGAAGAAACAAATAAGAAACATATGGTTGTGTTAGGTTTCACTGGAAATCACTAAATGATTGTACAGTGGTTCGTGATGATATTTCATATTAAAAAAAAATCTTAACATTCATCCACCATATTGACAAAAAAAAAAAAAAATTAAAAAGAAAAACACAAGGGAGAAAATGAAATTGAAGCACAGGAAATAAGATTAAAGAGTGTTGAGGTAGGGGCCTTGAAATAAAGCATTAGAGGAAAAGGGCCGTCAAACAAAAGTTCATTGAGTCAAAGAATATAGGAGAAAAATTTGTAGTAAATGCCATAAGAATAAAACAATATAAAACATTGGAATGGAGGAATTAAATTTTATTGGAGAAAAAATTTGACTATTGGAGTTGGGAGACAAGTTTACTGGAATGATAACTGGAAGAATATAAGGCTTTACACTATGAGAAAAAAATTTGTTAAATGAAGAAGTCATCATTGAGAATCATCTATAATAGGTTTCCAGATCTACAGAAAATAGCTGAGTTTAGCTTTTGTCCAAATTAGGTAAAGATAGGGACCTGTTCCAAGAGCATAACAATATAAGTGATGACCTAGAAAGACATAAAATTTGGTTTTGCTAACAATGCACCATACTCTTGTATGTCAATAAATAGCACATAAAAAAGCACCATTCGAGTGTGGTCATTGCCAGTGCTGCCTGACTGGCTCCCTTGTTGGTGACACGTAAAATGCACCCACTATACTGCAAGTGAGTGGTTGGCATTAGGAAGGGCATCCAGCTGTAGAAACTTTGCCAGATCAGATTGGAACCTGATGCAGCCTTCTGGCTTGTCAGCCCTCAGTCAAACCATCCAACCCATGCCAGCATGGAAAGCAGATGTTAAATGATGACGATAATGATGAGTAAAGGCAGTCAAGTGTAAAATATTTGCAATAAGATATGATTACACAACAACATCAAATTTCATTACAACAATGACAGACATGTTTAAATCTAGGAGATACAGATATACTAAATCAACAGTACATACATGCTGACAGACATATTGACACACATTCAAAGTCAAACACATTACACTAACAACACACACACACACACACACACAGAGTACTTTGAAAGAAAAAAAAAATAGAAAAAAACTAACTCACCATATTTGATTGAACTCTCTTGCCATTTTTGGTTCCCCTGTCATAGATGTAATTACCCTGTTACAGAAGAAACAGAAAAAAAAACACCTATTTTATTACATAAAAGATATCAAACTGTATGCATGATTTTATTTCACTTGCCAAGTAAAACTCACCTCTCACAGGTCTGGGTGAAACTAAATAAGACTTTCTACTGGATAGTGGTCTATAGTATATCCTGTCACCAGTAGTTTGTATTGTGTCAGAAACATTGTAAAACTAATTTCTAATAATGTTAGAAACAAAATTTCTAACATTGGTTATACACACAGAAATTCAAAGAATCATTTTTAACTGAAATAAACAAATTGAACAGTAAAATAAATTTTTAAAATCTTTACATGCCATATATACAGATCTCTTTATATGCACAAATAGTAACTTACAGCTTGATCTGATCCTACAAAGGATATAGCTCTAATATCAGGGTGATCACAGATAAAGTTTACAGCTGAAAATATAAAATAAAAACTTTCAGAAAAATTTTAAAATCTATTCATTTCTTTTTAACTGTTTTACATCCATTTTAAAAAGCCAGCATGAATAGAATGGGCTTTGCAAAATTTTATATATTTCCATTTATTGAAACAATTTGAGGCATAGCATAGCTACAAGCATGGATTTGTGATAAAATACTTCATTTATAGGTTAAGGTTATCATTGGTTTCATGTTAGAGGAAGTTCCTCAATAATTATCAAGTGTATCACATGGAACATCGGTGTTCACCTCCATGACCCATGTGACAGGCTTGATAACTGTTGAAGGACTTCTCTTAACATGAAACCAACAGTAGCCTTAACCCATTAATAAATATATGTGTGTATATATATCCTGAACTACAAAAGAAATGTCACACTGTAAAAGATTACTTGTTTCACACACTATTGAGATTATATGGATTTATCGCATTTCTAGGTAATCTGACATCAGATGTCACTGACCTACAACACCACTCTCTTTTGAAAACAAAAGGATTGCATGAGGGGTTCAAACTCGTTCACTTTTCGTGAACATGGTAATGCTCATGAACACATCTTTATGAAAAGCATGATGCACATGCAAAACGTTGACTCATTGGGTATAAAAGGCACCCAAATTTACCAGCCTGTCATTCATTTCCTGAACGCAGCAAGCATACCAAGACTGACACAAAATCAGAGGGAGCAAGCTATCGGATGTCTTCATGCTGATCAATGTCCATGGGTCATTGCTAATGACTTGAACTGCAGTATTCGGACAACTGAGCGGCTGAGGGTACGATACAATGCCACAAACAACAAGGACGATCAATCATGCAGTGGCCAACCAAGGGTTACAATGGCACATCAAGATTGCCACCTGCACTGACAGCACTTGCAGAACCAATTCTGGAGAGCAACAGAATCAGCCAGGCAGACCATAGGGATTCATCACAAACCTATTTGTGCAGAGACAGTTCACCACCAACTGAGATCTTTCAATTTGTCTTGTCAACATCTAGCTAGGGGCACCATCCTCACAGATCATCATCAACGGGCACGTCTGCAGTGGGCTCAAAAATGTCAGAACTGGCAGTATCAGCAGTGGAGGACTGTAGTTTTCACTGACAAAAATCAATATTGCATTTCTGTGGTAGATGGAAGAGCTAGGGTTTGGAGAAGAAGGGGTTAATGTCATGCCGATGGCTGTGTGGTGGAGAGAGACTTCTGGAGAGGACAGAGCATCATGGTATGGGGTGGGATTGCACTCAACCAGAAGCTTGGATCGGTGGTCTTCCAAAACATTGGCCAAGGCCAGGGCAATGTAGTAACCGCTGCTTGCTACATTGACCAAGTGTTGAGGCCTAACATTGTGCAATACTTTGCCTGTCATCAGAATCACATGTTCTAACAAGTCAATGCCTATGCCCATACTGCTAGGTTGACAACAGACTTCCTCCAACAGCACAACATCCAGACACTGCCATCGCCTGCTCTAGGTCTGGACTTGAACCTCGTAGAGCACCTGTGAAGCGAAATCCAAAGAGGGCTAAATGACAGCCGTCCAAAGTCAACAACTGCGGCACAGCTCACTGTAATTTTTAACAGAGTGTGGGTTGCTATCCCCATGGCCTTCATCAATCATTTGGTGCATTCGATGTACAGAAGATACCTGGTGGTAATCAATGCTAATGGTGGCCACACAAGATATTGAGTTCATCTCTTTGGATTCAGGACACTCCGTCATCATGTGACACCATGCGACATCAAACATGTTTCAGGAAATGACGTTTTATCATTAGGAGAGAACGGTTTCTTAATTAGAACTCTTTAATCAATGCTACCCTTGAATTGTGGGTACTTGTTAAAATGTTTTTTTTTTATGTTAGGTGCACAACTAAAGGAGACTAAAGTTATGCCTGTATCTATGTGTGTGTATGTGTGAAATGTTTGTCTATCAATCTAAGGAAAATCTTTCTCACACAAGTCTTGACATTGAGTGAGAAGGGTGGAATAAACCAAATGACATTTCTGTGGTGCTTCCTTTTCTGGGGGTTAGGGCCAGGCATGTAAGAGATGCGGTCCTTAAATCCACTCAAGGCCAGTGCCTCATTGTAGTAGGGCGCAGTAGCGTCAAAGATATCTTGGCTCGAGGAGAGATTTGAGATCCTCTTGCTAGACCTTTCACTAGGTTCTTGAAAACTATAGACAGGGTGACAGGAGGCTGTGCTAATATAAGACAGTCTCTTGTTTTGCTTGTGATAGGGCCTGTATGTACCAGAGCTCAGATCTAAAGTAACATCTAAGAAATCTACTGTGGTAAGATTAGTCTCAATGGTGATCTTGAGACCATTGAGGGTGCTAATTAGGTCCTTTCTAAGTTTATCTAATGTGTGGCTGTTGGCTCCACTTGAGGTGGATAGGGTGTCATCTCTGTAGAGGCCAAAGAGATGTTCAGGGTGTACAGTCTGATAAGATCACAGACATAAGTGTTGTCATATGCTCCCATAGCTACATCTAATGAGCCCTCGAATCTTTGCCGAACAGCACTGTCTTCCTGGCATGCATTATCACTCTAACCTCACTATAATAACTGTGAAGCCCTTGGTAAAGGAAATAGCCTTCAACAATAACTCTTTATATATTTTTGTGTGTGTGTCTTTGGCTCTGTGTTTATGTCCCCACCACCGCTTGACAACCGACTTTAGTGTATTTAAGTCCTCATAACTTAGCAGTACGGCAAAAGAGATTGATAGCATAAGTACTAGGCTTACAAAAATAAGTCCTAGGGTCAATTTCTTAGACTAAAAAAACAAAAACAAAACCTTTAAAGCGATGCTCCAGCATGGCTGCAGTCAAATGACTGAAACAAGTAAAAGAAAGAGTGTATATATATATATATATATATATATACACACACAATTTTGAGTGTGTCTCTTTGTGTTGGTATCATGAAATAATTGCAGGTGTTATCATAACACAAGCTGTGTCTTGTTTACAATCATCCATGAAAACACTGGCCATGAGGAAGTATTAGCTTGTTTAGAAACAGCGAGGTTGACAACAGGAAAGGCATTAATAGAAAAACTGCCTCAACAAATTCCACCTGACCCATGTAAGCATAAAAATGTGGATACTAAAATGATGATAAAATAGTGATTACAGCTAAACATCAACTGCATCAAACTCAACAATCTAGGCAGCCATGCCAAGACATAGGCACTCTCCATCTTCCTATCTTTTGGTTGGCATTAGGAAAGGCATCCAGCTGTAGAAACCAAGCCAAAACAGACTATGGAACATGTGCAGCCCCAGGCCTTGCCAGTTCCTGGCAAGCCATCCAACTCATGCCTGCATGGAAAATGGACATTAAATGTAGATGATGATGTAATGTCCTTCTTACCATTACTAATGAATTTTGTAAATTGAATAAAACCTACACCAACCCGACTACGTTTTCTCTACATTATCCTTGTCTCTTAACTGAAAGGGGCCAAAAGAAGCTATAGGTTTAGACCTTTCTTTCACATAAACGGATTAAAAATTTATTTTAAATTAATTTGTTCAAGGGAACTGGTGGAGAAAGAGAACTGATTTTTTCCTTTTTACTTACAGTCATGTTGTCCATGGATAACATTCACAACACCATCAGGAAAGCCTGCTTGTTTTGCCAATTCCATGAGAATCATACAAGCTCCTGGATCTCGCTCAGAGGGTTTAATAAGCATGGTGTTACCACAGGTTAAGGCAATTGGGAACATCTAACAATGGAGAACATTGAAAAGAAAACTTCAGTGATTAAAAAAAAATAACTACAAAGGTATCAAACTTTATAAGATTTTATATTCATGCACTAATTTTGAGCAGCCTTCAACTTTTTCAATCCAAAGGATTTTTTTAACCAAATATTTACAAGCTATTATTTATAGCTTTATCTACTTTGTGTTTCATCATTTGAAAAATATGTATAAGTAGAGATTATTCTTTGATTACAACTTGGAACTGCACAATTACAAAGGTCACGTGAAGAAAATTTATATATTAGATTGTCCAGAAAGTCCGTGCCGATTTTTAAAGGAAAGAAAAAGGTCAATAAATACTTGCCATTACATTTTTAATCAACCAAATACGAACCATTTTGTTGCACAATGTGTCTCCATCTTTTCTTTAACATGAAAATACCCTCTTCGCAGAATTGAGGTGGTTTCATGGCAAATAAGTCGAAAGGTAAGCTACTATAAATCGGCACAAACTTTCCAGACAACCCAATAGTTATTTCTCTGAGACATCTAACCCTTTAGCATTCAAACTATGCTGTCAAATGTAATACATATTTATGCACATTCTTTTGAATTCATCATGCATTATCTCATAGCTTTGTCAGATAGATGTGAGAGGTTAGATCTAACTAGTTTGAACATAAAGGAGGTAGAATATTTGGACCAGATGTGGGAGGTTTAAATGCTAAAGGATGACAGAGTGAGAACATAATGCATAGCTGAATAACTTTGCTAAACATGCCATCAAGTATGATGAACACAATGATTTTTGTATCAATAATTTTACTATACAGATGCAGAGATAACAAAAGGTGCCATACATTCTGGAGCAATATCCAAAACCACTTCATCTTCTAAGTAACTTCAAAAAACTTTACTTACCCACAAAGGTATCATAGCAGGGAAATTAAATGGTGTGATTCCAGCACAAACTCCAAGAGGTTCTCGAATAGTCATAGTATCCATGTCTTTGGCAATTCCAGTTAAAGTTTCACCAAGGCACGTAGCCGATAAACTACAGCAAGTTTCAACAACCTCTAAATATATTAAGAAATAAGACAGAAAAAGTATAAGTTGAATCCAAGTGATCTTTTTGAAAACACAAAGCATCTTGTATAAACTGTTAGGTACAACTAATATTTACAGTTCTTTGTTTCTTCTTTGACAACTATGAGGGGAGGTCAAAAAGTAATGCCATTTTCTTTATTTCATGTGAAATTTTTGATAAAAATAACTGAAAATTTTCCCAGTTGTAAATGATTATATCATTTACGTTCTGAAATATTCTGTTTCTTACTTTTCAGGTTTTTAGACCGGTAAAGAAAATTCGAAATGGCTGCCCCCTTAGAGTTACATCAAAAACAAAGAGCAGTGATTGAATTTCTTGTTGCTGAGGGAGAAACCCCTACGATCATTCACCGACGATTACAAAATCGTCTTTGAGAACAATACTTTAGATTATAGCAATGTCTGCAGGTGGGTCCATTGTCTGAAAGACGAAAAAGTAGTGTAGCTGATAAACCCCGTTCTGGCCATCCGCCTGCTTATGTGAATCCTACCAATAAAGCAAAAGCAGAGCTCTGATCAGAGAAGACAGTGCATAACTCTTGATGAGTTGGCAGAAAACCTTGAAGTGATCCATGGAAGTGCTTACAACATTGTTGAATCACTTGGCTTTTCAAAAGTGTATGCCTGCTGGGTACCGAGAGAGCTGACTACCAAATGCAAGACTGACAGGGTCAATGCCTGCACTCACCAGATTTAGCGCCTTCAGACTATCATCTCTTTGGCCCTACGAAAGAGAGTTTGAGAGGCAAACATTACTCCAGTGACGAGGAAGTGGCTCAAAGAACAGTCAACAGAATTTTACGGGGCAGGGATATATGCTCTCATTTGAAGGAGGAACATTGCTACTGAGAGAAATGGTGATTATGTTGAGAAGTAGGGATGTGATCCACAGAGGGCCAGCTTCATTTTGATGTATGATACATGTTCCTGTGTTGGTAATTATACCTGTCCTAAACAAAATGGCATTACTTTTTGACTCACCCTCATACAATTGACAGACTCACTGCAGCATCACTATTGATTTAAGGATCAATAGTTTGTTACCCATCTATTATGTTGTATGCCTTGAACTCCTTGAAGTATTTATAGTCTACTTAACTGTAAATTTTTATTAAAAGATTTAGTTCAGATCTTCAATCTAAGCAGTGAGGTCACTCTAGTTTCTGTCTCACAAAGCTTTGGCTGGTCCAAGGCATCACACAGTGAAAATGAACCTGAGACCATGTGGTAGGGATGCAAACTTCTTACCACTCGGCGGCCATACTTGTATCTATAGGCTAATTGTTGCTGGTACAGACCACCATCAGTTTCTTCAGACTTCTGAACTTACACAACACACACTCATTGCTATAACATCACCTAACACATGTACCAAGACCATCACCTTACACAAAACATGCCCTAACTACCATACTACCAACTCAAAGTAAGATTTTAGTAGTAAATCAATGGCTCAGTACTACACTTGATGGTCAGTATACAAGTCACAGAAAATATGTAAAGAAAAGTGATGAAAATCACTGCAGTACAAGATATAGAGACAAATTTATTTTAATACTTCAGTCTTCTGCCCTTATCTTTTATTTTTAAATCAGCCAATGAGAAAGTGTCTATGTTGTTGCTCAACCCACTAGAAAGAGCAGCTAAATCCTACGAACCACAAACAACCTTCTTAAAAACAGAAGGACACATTTCACACTCCCAAACACAGAATCTCTGAATAAGAATAGGATGGTCATGGTTGGAATACCTTTAATCATAATTCTTGCTTAATCAGGGCTGACCTGATACTTTTAGCATTTAGACTGGCCATAAGCATCCCAAATAGTTGATGTTTTATATGGGGTGACAGCACTAAGCAGTGATGTGTATAAATACAACCTTGTTACTAGTTCAAATATGTTTGAGGCATGGATTTGAATATGCCTCAAGTATATTTGAACTGGTAAAAAGTTTGTATCTATGTTTTATGTTCAAGCCAGACAGATCTGACCTCTCACACCTATCCTTCAATGCCATTCTACAAATAAACAATCACATCATAGAAGTTTCAAAGCTACAAGATATATCATGATTAATTCAGAACAATATGAATAAATAACCAGAACATTTGACAGAAGAATCTGAATGCTAAAAGCTTAGAGTGACAAGAAAAACAACACCAAAAAAAATTAAGCATTGTCACATTGCTAAGCACCAGTTCTTTAGTTTTGTTTGAGGTTAAAGTTCAAGGAATGTGAACAAGACACTTTGAATGAGATGTGGTAAATGTCTCAACCATAGACAATTTCTGAAGTAAACTCTTTCTGTATTAAGACTTTCAGTATGCAATCCAAAAAATAAACAGTAAAAAGATATCAATTGCAGTGAAAACCAAGTGAGTCACAGACAACCTTATTCTCTGACATGATTCAAGACAAGGAAACAAAAGAGATAACTAGTGTTACAGACGCCTCCAACATGCAAGTATACAATGAAACTACTTACGTAGACCTCGAAGAACATCTCCTTCAGCATCGACCAGAGTTTTCCCTTGCTCTTCAGTGATATTTTTTGCCAGCTTTCCCTGAAAAATTACAAAAACAAACATTTAAAACAAAGTATCACAAAATCCTTTTATTTAAAGCCAGGTTAAATTTAGGTGCTTGTTCTCCAATAAACACTTGAATAAAATAAAACGTGAACACCAGCTGTAGGTATACCTCCACAAACACCAGTCATAATGAGGGAGCTTCTATGAAGGAAGAGTGATCAAACTCCTTTAAATCATAATATACTGTTTTATGTAACCTTGGCAGAATTTGAACTCAGAATGTAAAGACTGACAAAATGAAGCTAAGCACTTTGTCTAGCATGCTAACAGTTCTACCAGCTCACCACTTTGGGCACATCTAGTAATATAACACGGGGTACATTAGGACTAAAACAAAAAAAAAGAAAAGAAAATGGGATGGTATAACTCTAAGGTTTTTTTTGTTTTATTTTGTTTTGTTTTTAAGATTACTCTGTATCAGGATTCACCTGAGGCTAAATAACAACATACACAAACAGTCTACCATTCAAATCAACCGGCTATAAATAACAGCCAAAGCAACCTTATATCATACCATACTGATAAATATATTAAAAAGATACACCAACAATGTAGTTCTTGAAACTCAAAAAAGATGGGATGGACACAGCTGGAATGCCTTTAATCATAGATCTGGTGGGTAAGGGCTGACCTAGTGCTACAGAATACCACTGTCAACACAACCATTATCAAAACACACCAACAGAGTAACATACCATATTGTCTTTGATCAGTTGCTGGAGATTGAACATGCACTGCTGTCTAGTCAGGATGGTACTGTTGCGCCACGAACTGAAGGCTTTTTTGCAAGACTCTACAGCTGCATTCATCTCCTCCTGGGTAGATTCTGGCACCCGTGTAATGACTTCATTTGTGGCCTGTGAAGTAGATAGAATATGTTCATTTGATTGATGGATAGATTTAGGTAAAGAGATAGACTTAAATATAGGTAGATCTATTAGTACACTATGTATGCCCACATACGCACATATATACTTTACACAAGAAAAAGGTAAGCTCCGGCATTAATAGTCTTAGTATTAAATTTCAGTGGAAAGAAGTAAAAATATTTAAACGTTTCTTCACTAAAGAGATGAATGATTCAACCATATAATCACAGTAAAAATATAAATAAAATGTTAGAAGTTACTGTTACACATTATTACAAATGTTTGTTTATTCACAACACTGCTTTCTTGTGCCCACTACAATATTTTGTTTAGCTGGACTGGCATCATGCATGATCAGCACATTTTGATGTTAATTTACTATTTTAAAAAAACGTTTCCGTAGTCATTTAAGAGTTGTCTTCCTTGTGGTACATGGGTACTGATGGTTGTCAAGGAGTGAGAAATTTGCTCACCATTCCGCCAAGAGAGGACACCTTGAAATGATTTAATGTTTTTAAGCACCTGTTACCAAAAGGTAAGAAAGGTTCTAGCAAATTTAGCAGTGTAAATAGCCTTTGTAAAACATGTCCCAAACATATTTGAGTGGATCTAAATGTTTGTTTTTAAGAATATTTCTTTACGGCAATTATACAGAAACATAAACATGATCCTCTGTAAGGCAACCATTGGTAACAATGACAGCAGTGTATCACTCCATATTTGAGATGGCGAGATTTGGTTTTTCTTCTTTTTTTTGTTAACATTTAATGTTTACTTTTGAAAAGGACAATTCGAGAAATTTTCGTTTTTGTTCCACAAAACTGTTTCACATTACTATGTGAACAAACATGTCATGTGAACACCCAAACTTAAGTCTGATTGTGTAATCTGTTGTGAACCATTCATATCAAGCTTACATTTTTATTGTAACCTTGTTTTTTTATTCAGACACAGTATATCTAAGACAACACTTCGTTAAAATAGCATGTGAGCTGAAGGAAATTTGGCTGCTATTTTTACCAGAGTGAGCACTTACACAGATACTCCCCCATTTGCTCATGTATAAGCCAGGTATCTCATTTGTATTCTGTGTGTATCTATCTATATACAATATACATTTCTCTATTTTCATATCTGACTGTATTTGATTGCATGCGTGTGTGTGTGTGTGTGTGTGGGTGTGTGTGTGTGTTGTGCACATGTGTGTGTACGTGTTTCAGTATATTCATGTGTATGTAGTTGTGTAAATATAAATGTACTTACAGGATTATGCAAGTCAATCCATTTGTTTGTCTTGGACTCCACAAATTCTCCATCGATGAACATTTTTGTGGTTGGCTGCAATAATTCAACAAAATCATATTTCATTTCTCTGTTTCTCACATTGCAACACAATACTGAATGGATGAACATTAATGAACAGTACTAATTGGAAAAGTTGCATTTAGTAGTCCCATTACATTTAAGAAGTTGTGGTTCTTGAATAAATGAACAACTCAAACTGCTTCTTTTTAACCTGAATTTCTTTAAATATGGAAGAACTGTTTTTTTACTGGGCCAAATAGGAAGAATTACTTCAGTTATTGAGCTGTTTAACCATTTTGATACCAACTCACCAGAGACTACCATTGGTACCATGATACACACTTCCTGTTTTAAAAAAACCATCCATCAAAAATTCCAAGTTAATAACAAAACAGTTTATTAAATTCTTCATCATTTTAAAGATTAATTGGAACAAAGCAGTGTATTTCAATAGAAATATGATAATAAAACCATTAATATATCTTATTAAAAAGGCATTTCAATGAATTTGGTTAAAGGGTGGCACAATATTACATTGTAAGGTTAGTGAATACTTTTATTACCATATTTCGGTTCAAATATATGGCCTTTGTTTCAATTCTTTATGTGTATAATGAAGAATTAAAAAGAATAACATTATTACACTGGGGATTGGAATATAGATTAACATAAAATTTTGATAGGTTTTAATTTAGATCACATTACAGCACAAGATTGATATTATTGCAATATGGGGTTTCTTTGGTGCAATGAGGTGTTAGTAAAGTAAATGAAGATGTATTTCATCTGCTATGTCAATAATAACTGAAGTACACTTGTGAACATTTAAATGAAATATTTACTGCTGGACTGTAACATATTTATTAATTATTAGCTATTTATAATGCATAACATAAAATGTTTGCTGACTGGGAAAGAGACAAACTGCCCCAAAATTACATATTGTGTACTTGATGAAATTTCAAGAGAGTGTTGCACTTTGAGCTTGTTCCAAATGGTCATGCTGTAGTGCTTTGAAAGTGCACTACCCAGCATTGGTCAATTGAACACACACACTCCCCACAGTATGACAATGCTCTGGCACACACAGCCAATGTGACCAAACAGAAACCTAAGGAACTTGAGAGGCTGGAAGTGCTGCCTCACCCTGCCTACAGGTCAGACCTTGCATCATCAGATTACCACTTTTTCCAAGCCATGGCTCATTTCCTCTGAGAAAGAGGTTCAAAAATGTGGAGGAGGTTGAAAACTAGTACAAGGAGTCTTTTTGCCTCTAAATCAGCCAAATGGTATAGGTGTGAAATTGTGTGTCTGGCATGATGGCAACAGACAATAGAATATGATGGGATATATTTTGATGAATAAACTCTTTACATATCTAATTTGTTTGAACTATCAATTAAAGCTTGAAATACGAAAAAGCTTTTGACTACATACATACATGCAGCATATATATAATATATATACACACACACACACACACACACACACACACACTACAATCTTAGTGCTGGAATGACTCATTTGCTGTTTGCAAATAAAATTATTCATTTATTCTTTGAAAAGAGCATTACAGTAGCACATACACTCTCCACAGCATTACAATGCTCTGGCAGAGCAGGAACAATTGAGTGGTGAAGTTACACCAAAAAATAAAGACACTACTACATATTGGAAGTACTTCATATTTTTTTTATTTGATCATCCAAA
>NC_068991.1:22320731-22323538 GCF_001194135.2 Octopus bimaculoides
TATTATAAGTGTTAAATTAATTTTTCTGGTATATATTGCTGATTTAAAAAACAAAATGATAAAATGTTTTAAAAAAACTTACAGCTGCATAGCGACACGTCTGGGTGTGGAACTGAGACACTGATCCCAAGAAAGACACCTGAAAGCAAAATAAAAGATAAAAACTAATATAAATCAATAGCACAGAAAGTGTCAGCAGGGAAGTATCCAGGAGTCATGACCTGGATGTCGCCTGCCCCCGCCCCTCCCCACCCTTACAGTGTAAGGGAGTTAAGGGCCAAAACAGTTGAAACACTTGCATGAAGAGGACTTCTTCTCTGAAGACCTTCTGCTCTTCAGTTCTCCCAAGAGTCGTTTTACTATCTCAACAGCAAGTTAACAAGTGGTATGCTGCATTTCAGATCCAATTATAAATGATGTACAATTGAACAGCCAACAAAATTGGCGGTCAAGTGACATAACAAAATTTTTTAAAAAATTAAAAAAACTAATGAAAATAAAACGTGCATGCATACACACACACACACATCATCAGAAATGTGTTAGTGAAAGAGTGAAAAGTTAAGAGAAACTGAAAATACCTCCTTCCCTACTTCCTCTATCAATCTATCCCATGGAAGCTTCTTCGTGGTAACTAACCTATTACACATAAGCCAAGTTTACTTCAAATCCCATTTTACCATCTTAAAAAGATATGTATCAAAGTCAATGTAGTCCTAGGTACGCTATGCCTTAAACAATTACAGGATGATCAGGTAATAGAAAGAGCAGCCAAATCTCCCTCAAATCTCATCTGATGATATTGAAAAAAAAACAAAGCATACCCAAGCCAATATTGTAGATACATTATGCCTTAAACAATGACAGGATAGGTAGGCACTAAACATAGCAGCCAAATTTCCCTTAAATCCAACTTAACCATCTGAAGAATTTGATGCATCCAGTATAATCCTAGATATACTATGCCTTAATGATATATCAGGTTTTGAATGCCTTTGTTCAGAATTATGCTCAAGAAGGCTGACATGGGACTAAACAACTGGCCTATCTGTCCCTTTAAAATTCACATCAGCCAATAAACAGTGAAACTGTAGCTTCAACAAAGTATCCCAAACATTGAACATGGAACTTGTCTGTGATAAACTATGGCATAGAAATATATACAAGATAATTAGAAGTATAGAATAATACTTGGTAGGGAAACCAAATATGGAGAAGATAGATTGCTTAGAATAAACACAAAAGCAGAAGAATTAATGATTATGACCTTTAACAACTTGGATAATGTAGTAAAGATTGCCAACATAACATGGCAGTCCTGGTTTAGGACTAATGTTGCTGTAATTTAGCCCCAGGAGACATCGTCTCCAGCTGGCTATGCGACACGATCTGTGTCCTTATATTTTCGAACAAGGGAATCTAGCGCCCCCACTCAGCTCAATACAATATCTATGTATCGCGATTTCTGGGTTATTTCCCTTCATCAGCACAGAATAATTGCTTGGCTAAAGGTGGCACTGCCAAATTCCTGTTCGAAATATAGTTTTCAAGGTGACAACTAGTCAATGATTTATAAATTAGAAAATTACTGAGGCTAAATTACAGCAACATTGGTCCTAAACCAGGACTGCCATGTTATGTTGGCAAACAATCTTTACTACAAAGTATTATTGCTGAATATCTCGCATTGTGAGCCACCTCTAGTTGAGCAATTATTCTGTGCTGATGAAGGGAAATAACCCAGAAATCACGATACACAGATATTGTTTTGAGCTGAGTGGGGGTGCTAGATTCTCTTGTTCGAAAATATAAGGACACATATCGTGTCGTATAGCCAGCTGGAGACGATGTCTCCTGGGGCTAAATTACAGCAATATTAGTCCTAAACCAGGACTGCCATGTTATGTTGGCAAACAATCTTTACTACAAAGTACTGTTGCTGAATATCTCACGTTGTGAGATTTGAAAATAGTAATTTTCTAACTTGGATAATGCTGTGAACAGAGAAAGAGAGAGGTAGGAGTTGTGCGCATGTAGATGAGATGTGTGTGCATGTTTAATAGTGTGTGTGTGTGTGTGTGTGTCAGCTATTGAGAGTAAACTTCTTAATGTCCCAATAGCTGAACCACAGAGTTGTAAGGAAATTTACTCTCACCAACTACTAGCATCATTTTAATGTCAACTTTTCCTTGCTTAGATGGGTCAGACAGAATTTGCTAAGGCATCTACAACCAGATGCCCTTCCTATCACCAAGATTATATCATATATATCTAAGTCACAATATATGGATTCATGTAATTCAGTAGTATTCATAAAAACATTCTAGTGGAGCTGAACATCTTATCTGACCACCAGTCCCCAGATCTCAATGTTATTGAGCATTTATGGTGCACTTTAGAAAAACATGTAAGGAGTCGATACCTTCCACCATCATCACTACAAGAACTGGAGACTGTTTTAGCTGAAGAATGGACAAAAATTTCTTTGGAAACAATTCAAACTTTGTACGAGTCCAAACCTTGTAGAACTCAAGCTGTAATTACTGCCAAAGGCAGTCCTACCCCATTTTAAAATAATTTGTTTGAAATTTTAAGGTGTTTCCATTATTTTGTCCAACCCCTGAATATGTACACACTCACACACACATGTATATGCACACATACATACACACATATATGCACACATACATACACACATATGCACACATACATACAAACATATATGCACACATACATACAAACATATATGCACACATACATACAAACATATATGCACACATACATACAAACATATATGCACACATACA
>NC_068991.1:22324208-22332618 GCF_001194135.2 Octopus bimaculoides
TAACAATTATGAAAATTCCTAAAGTGTGTACTGATATAAGGAGATATAACAGTATAAAGGTATGGCATATACTTACATATACAAAAAGGATTTATATATATATATATATATATATATATATATATATAAATAAATATATGCATACACACACACACGTTTATATAAAGAATATATTATAATTATAAGGCGTAATCATAAGTAACTGAAAAATATCAATTTAAGTACCATATTGCATCATATCATGCATACCTGCTCATAGAATGTTATACCAGCATAGAACGTAATATACACACACGTACATACATATATATACATGCACAGATATACAATATATACACACACACGTACATACATATATATACATGCACATATATACAATATATACACACACACGTACATACATATATGTACATGCACATATATACAATATATACACACACTAGAATGTTACCTGTCACATACCATGTAACTTTGCAAGTATACTTCTGCCACCATCGGTAATATCAGATAACGTGGCATACAATTTTAATTTAACATATCAAATTTCTTGATAAAAAAATAATTTTTGATAGAAAAATATTACCTTCAAATAAAATTGAATAAAACAGTATTCAAAAAAATTAAAAATTTACTCTCCATACTGATTTTAAATTATGGAAGTTCACACACACACTCCTTCTCTGTTAATGACACTTTCTCTCCTCTGTGTGTGTGTAGCATTCCTTTATTCATTGCCTGCCAGCAAGCCTAGCATGTGTACTTATCCTGCACTACTTACAGTAGCTTTCTCTGTATCTCTCTTTTACTGTCTCTCCCCTTCTCTCCATACAATGTAAGCACAAGAGGAGAAACCAACTAACCAACATTTATATCAGCTATTTATGTATGTGTGTATATATATATATATATATATATATATATAATGTAGCTGATATAAATGTTGGTCAGTTGATTGTTCCTCTCAAGCTTACATCGTATGATGATGATCTATATATGTGTATATATGAAATACATTTCTTATAACAATCTATACTGATTTAAGTTTCATCAGTAAGTACTCAACATATTCTATGATATTCAAACTCTGTTATATCCTCACTTGTCCATGTTCTTTTCTTCAGTTTTGGTGAGAGTGTGTTTTGAGCAACCTTAGTTGTAGAAACTATAATTGGCTTATAATGCTGTAGTAATATTCTGCCATTAAATCATGTGTAATTGTTATATGGTGGCTAAACATGCAGCTGCTGTGGCAGTATAGTTTACAGTAAACAACAATAATGAACTATTGTTCACATATATGGTTTTAATACTTTTTATTCATGATCGCACAAGTACTGTCACACAAAAAGCAAGCTCCTGGCAAAGCAAGGTCATGACCTGATTTTGATTCTCTGTTGACCTGAATTTACTTATACCCACTATACATGGGTGGGTTGAAAAATTCATAGGCTGACAATGAAGGAGTGATGTTGGAGCTGTGAAATTTTGCATGCATTAATTTGCATTTTTCTTAATAACTGCATTGTTTCTTTCCAGGTAAACAGACACCTGGCTGCTCAAAAAAGATTTCAAAAGAAACTAGTAGCAACTACTCTTAAAAAGAAACAAAATTTGGCATCATGGTGTTATCAAAAGTAGGCAACTAAATTTAGGGGAGGAAGGGAGAGTGTTGAAGATGACCCAAAGTCTAATGTCATGCAACTACCATCACTGAGGAAAAACATTGATCTATATCTAATGTTGATTGACGCAAGTCCAACTGTTTCCTTGAACATTTTCTTACCCAGGATGAGCCTTAAGTTCATTACTTTGAGCCAAAGACAAAGAGACAATCCATGCACTGGAAACACCTCTCTTCACCTGCCCCAAAGAAATTCAGGATCATTCCATGTGCAGGGAAGGAAATGGCCTCAGTTTTTTTGAGATGCAAAAGGCATTGTATTCATTAACTATCTTCAAAAGGGCCACACCACCAATGGAGAGTACTATGCCAACTTACTGAGGCAGTTACAAAAGGCTATCAAAACCAAACGCCCAAGAAAATGGAGGAAAAGGGTCTTCTTTCATCAGGAAGAAGTCCTTGCTTTCAATGACTATTCTCCTGATTTGGCCCCATCTGACTATCATCTGTTCCCCAACCTGAAGAAACTTGCCTGGAAACCAGTATTGTACTGGTGATGTCATATCTGCTGTTGATGACTTTTAGACCAACAGAATGGAAACTTCTTCACCAATGGGATCCAAGGACTGCAACACTGATGAAAGAAGTGTGTGAACCACAAGAAGAGCGATGTTGGAAAATAAACATTTGGTCACATTCTATGAGAGTATCTTGGTCAGCCTATGAACTTTTCAGCCAACCTTTGTATAATGTCTCAGAGAAAAGGAACTACAAACAATATCACTATATGCTTTCCCTAAAATATACAAGGCTAACAGCATTCATTGCCAATCTTACAGCAAAACTGTTGTGGATGGATTCTGACCACCCACCACAAATGACTGAAGGTGGACTGTCTCATTGTTATAAAGTAAAGAACTGTGACTGATTGGCAGTTCGGGTTAGTAAGCAGTTCACTATGAGCCTTTGATATAGAGTGTTGAGTCTCGTGTAATATTAATAGTAGAGCATCAAGTAAATACTTTCTTTCCCCCCTGCTTCATTACATTATATATCCAACATACAAGGATATAAAAGTGGTGACGAGGATGAGATCCCCACTGAAGTATTGTGCAACACTTTTGAGGTACCAACACCCAAGTAATTTGAAACTACTTTTTCTAGCACCAGAAAACGGAAAAGGAAGGAAACACTGGAATTGAACCCTAAATGTAAGAGATATTAAAACTCTAAGAGGAGTTCAATTCTCAAAATGGGAGAAGATGGGGGAGACTGATTCTAAAGTGGGGAGACTGATTCTAAAGTGGGGAGACAGAAGGTGAACTGTCTTATTGTTATAAAGAACTGTGAGTGGTTAACAGTTCGGGTTGGTAAGCAATCCACTGTAAGCCTTTGATATAGAGCATTGAATCTTGTGTAATAATAGAAAACTAGGGCCATAATAGAAAACATTTGCCCAAAGTGCCATGCAGTAAGACTGAATCTAAGACCACACGGTTGGGAATTGAAAAGAAAATTTAAATTGTTCAAAAGCCAATACAATATAAGCTGAAATAAAGAGAGTAAAAGCAGAAGTATGACTTCTCTACTTCTGTATTCAAACTTTAACCCAATACTAATGAAAAAATTGTTTCCCAAATACATGGGAAGAAAGTGGTGAGAAAGAGAAAGGCAGAAAATCTTAGTGAAGTTGGAGGTAAAAACAGTAAGAAAGGAAGAGGGGGATTATTAATCAATGTAAGGTAGGGAGGAGATTTTTCTGGTCAGTTGGAGGTGACTGACTTATAAACAACTTTTGAATTAAAAATATGCACATTCGTGTCTATACAAACACTTAATTGAAATTAACCTGTTAGCTCCAATATTTTCACATCCAAATGCATCCACAAAGCTGCTAACCTCCATGCTCTCTCTCCCACTTTTTTCCAAACTTATTAAGTTTGGAAGAAGGGTCATTGTGCCTTCCTCCAGACCTTCATACAATGGTCATGAGTTTGATGTCATTCATGTTTTGTTTAAACTGTTGCAGTTTAAACACTTTCAGGAAAGGTGAAAGGAACGAGCAGAAGATTCCAGAGAGTTGGTGTTTCGAGGTGGAAGGACTGAACATACTGGTTAGTGTAGGACCTGCAGGATCTTGGACACAAAGGTTAATGAGAACTGATGAGACAAGTGTGTTGTGAACGCCTGAGTATAAGAGATACCAGACCAGCCAATACTAAGGAGCAGGTCATTAAAGTAACAATAGAAAAGACAGGGAAAAAGAGATGGCCAAAGACTGGAATGTCTGTGAGTGAGTTACAGTAATCCCTCACCACACAACAATACTGTTTCTACTTTGTGGATTTTCACCTATCGCAGGAGGTTTTGGAACATAACACCCATGATAGTCGAGGGATTCCTGTAATGCCAATCAGTCAAGTGGTCTTTCTTTGAAGGCAGACTAGGATGCCTGAGTGCTTAGCAATATCCCAGATGTGGGAGCAATATTCCTTTTTGAGCCTCACTCAAGCTTTGTAGAGAGTAGACAATTTTGGAGGGCTGAAATATTTTATGGCCTGGAAGAGAAGGGCCAGTCTTAGGTATGTTAAGAATATGTTATTTGGTGCAACTGTGAAGGCTCTAGTAGAGTACCACTTCTGTTTGGGGCAGGCCAATGCAACAGTATTTTCTTGATATAAGTAGTGCTTGAACATTTTTTGACACTAAAAGCAACAAGATTGGCATGGTCGTACTAGGACATTCGCAAAATCACTGTTCATGGAATCAGTGCAGGTTTGGCATGTGGTGTCTAAGTTGTGTGTTGATGATGTATAGTTGGAGATGGTTAGGAAGAAATGAAGAATTGTAACACCCGTATAAGAGAGTTGTTGGATGTGACAGCAAGTAGGTCATTGATGTATAGGTCAAAGAGAGTGGAGGGCAAAACCTAACCCATGGGTATTACCAGAGTTGACTGAATGTGGGACAGAAAGAGCTCTATCAACATATTCTGCAGCTGTGTGATCTGGTTGGAAGCTACATATCTAAAAGATGAGTGGAGCCTATAGTCAGAAAGCTTTGATAGGAAATCCACAACATGGATGAAGGCTTTGCAGGTGTCTAAGCTAAAAACACTGCTGTTGCCAAACTTCTCCAACACAAGATCCCACTGGTGACATAAGAAAATAGTTCTTCAGTGGGTCTGACTCAAAACGGGAATGTGGTAAATAACAATATGCATATACATGCACTGTATATGCACAAGCATGCTTATTTTCCAACTTGCACCTCTATAACTGAGCAGCTCTCTGTCCATCTGCCTATCTGTTTTTCTATCAGCATGTCTACTACCTCCATTCAAAACCACCTGGGGCTCAATCCATTTCTAAAAGTAGTAAGATTAGTGAGCTACTAATGGTGATAATTCCTGTCCTATTGTACACAAGGAGAAAACTTGAATTCAAGAAATTTCAAGCTATATTACAGATCCAGATCCCAAGATAGCTTATTTCTGTCTTACATCACTTGCCACCTGATTTTCTAGTTTTCATAAATGTAAAATTTTGCCCCATGTTAATTATTTGAAGGCAGTCAGGTGAAAGTATTTACTGTGCCCATTCTAGTTGTGGTTTTCTTTTTGTCTTTTCACAGGTAACTTCAGAAAGAGAAGGAAATTCATTTTTCCTGATTATTTTGTTTTGATGCAGAATTTGCACAAACATGAAGGTTAAAGGATCATTATTGAAGAAGCACTGAAATTCTGGAAGTATAATTAGTTTGATCTAAAATATACATCTTATATAAGGTAGACCATATGCATTTACTAGTATAATTCACAGTAACTGATTAACGATTTTCTTTTTTAAGAAATCATTTGGATATCAGATACTGATATGGTACATTGGATTGTAACTTCAATATCAGTAATTCAAAAGTGGTACCCATGTAATAGTAGCCTAATGTCTCTGAGAAAAAAAATGGATGTCAGATAATCAGCTTTCACATTTGTTATAAATTTCAAGACACGGAGTTCGACAGATTGATGAGGTACTGGATCATCAATGAAATGGTCAATAGTTTTCATTTTGTCGCCAGTGATTGGAAAAAGAAAAGATAGTTCTCACATAGCCCACTCTTCCAATTTTAAATATATAATACTGGTGGATGACATAGTTCACTATAATAAAAAAAGTAACTGTTTAATTTACATGTTTCACTAACTTACATAGATGATCTCAAAACATCGTATGAATGTTTCTTGTAAAATAAGGGCACTGATAATTTAACTACTTCTAGATACATGGCAGGAAGATAAAGTACTCAAGTGATGCTTTCTGATTGAGTGGACTTATAAATCTAAGGCATTGTGCTTACATAAACAAGAAAAATATTGAAAATAACTGAAGGGCAAAGAAGGTTAATGTTATTAACCTTTTATTGCTTTTACATAAAATTTATTACTCGTAAAATAAGTTCGTATGTTGTGAGAAGTGAGTGCCAACGTTTTGAGCAAGATTGCCTGTGGTATTTAAACACGAAAAATCCTAGACATGTTTTAAAAAGAAAAAGGAAAAGGTTTGGAAAAACAAATTCAAGTGAACAAAAAAACTTCCCAGTTATACAGAACCCTGCAATATATAATTTACCGCAAAAAAAAAAAAAAATGGTATGGGGATGATTTTAAGCAACCAATAAAAAAGGGCAACTAAATTCAATAACTACCTGACTTTTTCTCTTTTATAAATACAGTAAAGTCAGTTTATGCAAAAGAACTGTCGTTTAATGTAGGGTAAAGCGGTAAAAATAATATTTTATGTAATTGTCAACACGAATTGTTCTCGTGAAATGTATATATTGTGTGAACAGTACCTTGAGCATTTAATTAAATGAAATAAGTTATCTAAACAAAACGCTGTGAGTAAACATTTTCTGTAACATTGTAAATGGTTTCATTCCACATCTAGTTCAAAAACACTACGCCTACATGTAAATACATCATGAAAAATAGGCAGGTTGTTGAGCAAGATTTCACACATAATTCAGAGACTAAGCGAAAAATGATCGAAGGCCGTAACAAGATACAGTGGGTTACATTCAACTCCATTATATAATTTGTTATGTAAGATGCAGACACATGTACAAACTTGCACACACACACAAGGTAACATCTACGCAGGTATACATGTAACAACTACATGTAAGGGCAAGATAGAAACCACTACATAGTCGCTTCATCGCTAAAAATAGCAGCCAAATATCCCGCAAATCTACCGTCTTAAAAATTAAGACGAGACGGACCTATTGAGTAAAAGTAGTTTTGAAAATAAAGAAAAGAAAGGAATGTTATGGCTAAATAATTTTTATCATAGGTCTGGAATACAAAATCTAACCTAGGGCTAAACAAAATAAGGTATACATAAGTACACGTAAAAATACACGTATACACACAAAAAGGGCAAACTACACGTATACATACAAAAAGGGCAAAATACACGTATACATACTAAAAAAATATATAATAACTACGCATGCACACGCACATGTAACAATTAACAAATGTGCATAAAGAACTGTGTATATATGCACCATATAACAGCATGTGCATGTATACACAGAAAGATTATTTCTCAATGCATGAACAAATAATAACAAAAACTTGCTCCTGCTGCATATATGTACTATGGTGAAAAGAGCAAGTGAAGATACATCATCAATAGCCACAAAACTTACTCGATGCCGCAGAGTGAGACGTAGAAGCGAGGCCATGTTCAAGGAGTTAAACATTGCTCTCAAGACACAGCTGTATATAATTGACACTATTCTGTATCAGTTCGGCAATTTCAACCTCGAATCAGGGTATGACCTCTTCACCCCTCATATAGCTAATGGTTTATTCGCCTCCTTTACGTATTTATTGTGTTGCTATTTGGAAAATAAAATTGTTTTCGTTTTTTTTTTTCCTAAAGTTATTTTCCTTTATTTTTATTAATACTATTTGATTTTTTTCAACTTCTCTCTCTTTCTAACTCTCCCTCTTTCCCTCCAGCTCTCTCGCTTCTCCCTCTCTCTTTCTTTTCTTCCTACTCTCTCTCCACACCACTCGGCAACGAGACATATGTACCCCACCACCCGAAAGATACATCTGAACTAGTTTTAGAGATGTATTTTTCACCAAATGTTTAACACTCCGGGGGAAATGCTTAGTGGCATTTCGTCAGTCTTCACAATCTGCGTTCAAATTCTGCCGAGGTTGACTTTGCCTTTCATCCTTTCGGAGTCGATAAAATAAGTACCAGTTGAACACTGAGTTCAATGTAACCGATTTATCCCCTCCCACGAAACTTCTGGCTTTGTGCTAAAATTTGAAATCATTATTATTATTATGGTTGGGCTTCTTGGTGGTCTTGTGGATAGAGACATATGTAGACAACAACAATGAACATCCTCGGCACGGTTCAATCTTACCCAGGGGTTGCATTAAGGGGTCTTACTAAAATTTTAAAGGCAGCAAGCTGGCAGAATCGGTAGCATGCCAGTCAAAATGCCTGATAGTATTTCACCTGCCTTGACATTCTGAATTCAAATTACGCTGATGTCAACTTTGCTTTTCATTCTTTCGGAATCAATAAAATAAGTATCAGTTAACCACTAGGGCTGATGTAATTAACTAGCCCCACTCCCCAATATTATTATTATTATTATTATTATTATTATTATAATGATGATGATGATGATGATGATGATGATGATGATGATGATGATGATGATGACGATGACGACGACGACGACGACGACGACGACGACGAC
>NC_068991.1:22334507-22338861 GCF_001194135.2 Octopus bimaculoides
TGTATTTGTCATTTTTCCTTTGATAAAGGTAGCTTTTGCACATTTATCAAGGCCAAATTGCATCCTGATGTCATCACTGAATTGTTTAACAATCGCTAGTAGGCCTTTGAGTTGTTGGTCATTTTTTGCAAAGAGCTTTAAATCATCCATGTATTATTATTATTATTATTATTCAGTAGCTTTATTTTTATAACGTGCTTTCACTTCACTACCGAGCGCAGCTCTGTGTGCCTTGGGTATGTGCTGTGGTTTGCTGTAATGCTCTTATGGTTACTGTATTGAAAGGATTTTTTTGTGTAGGATGTGTGCAGTGCCCAGTAGTGCAATTTTCTGTATGTTATATATATATTTGTAAGTCCTGGTGTTTTTGTTATGTATTTGTCTGAATATTTTGTTATTATACCTAAGGCGCCTACTATGATAGGAATTGTTTCTGTTTATTATTATTATTATTATTATTATTATTGAGTGAGTGAGAGAGCAGTGCATGTCATCAAAGTGGCACTGAGGTACAATATACAAAGCCCAGTATACCCATCATGACTACCTGTCTAATAAGGATACACCAGGTACATGGATCATAACCATATGTGCAAGACATGGTCATTTCATATCAAGATAAACAGTGCATGACTTTGTAGGTGGGGGCCCAGTTAGAATTTTCTTCAGGTGAAGTTGCCCATCCCATTTAAATGGTCCTTGAATAAGGGTTGTTTAAGGATGTTGAATGAAACACCTATGTTTCCAGAGGTGAATTATCCAAACACCAAAGAATTCCACTCAGCATATGGCTATGATGCTCCCCCACTACTTCTGCTCGTGATCAGAGATGCACATATCATCAGCCACCAAGGGACATGCTCAACTGGTTAAGGTCAAACAACTGACTAGCAAATCTGTGGTATTGAGCAGAATATTTGCTGTAGCCCATCTTTTACACCAAGACAAAACCTTCCAATGAGTTAAGATCAGAAGCCAGTGAGCCAGTGCCTGGTACTGCATCAGGGTATTTTATATTATAATTATTTATTAGTTATTATTATTATTATTATTATCATTATTACTTCCATCCTTTCATAAGTATCATTTGAGCACTAAGGTCAATGTAATCAACTTACACCCTTCCCCAGACCTGATGGCCTTGGGCCAAAATTTGAAATTATTATTATTATTGTGTATATATTTATTTATTTAATATTATAGTCTCATAACAGCCAATTAATGTTACAAGTTTCATGATGATAATCTTCCAGAAATGAAAGGTAAATTATTGATCATCAGATAAAGTTGAATGGAAAAGTATGGTTTGCTCTCTTTGCTATGGGAGGCCTGAAAATGTTACATCAAATTTATGGGTCTTAGAGTTGATGTAAAAAAATCAGACTGAAATTCATGGATGAAAAAACACAGTCAAAGGAAACATACTAAGAGAACAAAAAAAAAAACAAGTTTTGTTCTTAAACCCATAAAAGTTACGTTCCTTGGATTAAATCCTTTTAGGTAGTGACTTGCATGTCAGCATGCAGATAGTATGCAAAATATTGTTATAACATGCCAGGTTGTTGTGCTAAGTAACCTTAAAAGATAAGGAGACTTAAAGATATGTGCAGTAAAGGGTTTCAATCTTATGTTGCCCTTAGCAGAGTTGTGCATTATACCAAATACCCTTTTGTTCCAAATATGAATACTAAAACACTTTCTTTTGTATTTGAAAAAAATATTCAAAGATTCTTTTATTATTTATTTTAGAATGCTGGGCAAAATATTTAGTGGCATTTCATTTGTTGTTACATTCTGAGTTCAAATGCAGCTGGGGTAGACTTTGCCTTTCATCCTTTTGGGGTCAATAAAATAAGTACCAGTTGAGCACTGGGGTTGATGTAGTCGGCTTACACGTCTCCCAATATTGCTGGTCTTTTGCCAAAATTTAAAACCATTATTAATTCTATTTATCATTTTAGCAATTATAATGTTTTCATGTTCTCTATAAAATGTATTTTAGATAATTTAATTTTTAGTTTTTGACTGAAAGTAGTTGACCTTACCTGAAGTACAAAATAGTCAGACACTGGCTCTACCTATACTACACAATATTTTACTGCTATCAGAAAACTACTTACTACAACATAACAAACCTAGACCCCTTGAAGTATTAAAAGAAAACATCAAAAACCAAATAAATTAAATATCAAAGTATTTTCTCATAAAATTTAATAAGCTTTGACTAAATTAATCTATGCTATCATTTTGTTTATCCAAAGCAATACTTCTCCTATCTCTCAAAATAAGGTCAGTTTTTATCAAACGTACAAATAAGGCACAACAACTTTTACTAAATCTTTTAAAACCCTCACAATATGACTATTTGATATGTTTAGTACTGCCAGCAACAATAACTCCCTTGGTTTCTTCTGTTTTTGTTTATATATATTTACAATAAGAATTTCTAATTAGTTGTAGAACACTCTTAGTAAATAAGTTTCATTAGTTAGATGAAGTGTGATATATCACACATACATGCACGCATGCGTGCACACACACACACACACACACACAAAGTGTATTTCAGAAGTTTTGAAAGTTTTCTAGGAGAGGTAGTAATAACTGTCCTAGATTATTGTAATTTTAGAATGTTATTATGATACATCTAATAAGCTGATCGACAACTTTTGTCATTCCAGATTGGAGGAAATGGCTATAACAACACTTTAAACACACCCTACATAACGCTGCTTGTCACAGTTGGCTAGTCTGCAGAATGCAGGTGGGATGTGAAGACAATTTGGAAGCTTGCTATGCAATAAAGTTTTGTTTTAAACTGGACAAAAACACTACAGAAACATATGAAAAGCTCCAGACTGCCAATAGATTAACTTGTATAATCTGACCATCAAATTTTTAGTGGCACAAGAGGCTAGGCAAAGCATGTCCACTGGGAAATTCATGATGATCCCCTTTTATTATAGCAAGGCATCATCTACTTTCACTGGATCCCCACTGGTCAGTTGGTCAACAGAGAGTACTTTACAGAGGTTTTAAGTGAGTTCAGGGAGAGATTTCATCATAAAAAGCCAGAGCACATGCACCATGACAAAACAGCAATTCACAGTTCCATCCTGGTAACCAACTACTCGACAGAGATGGGCATCAGAAACTGACCCTCATCCTACCTGTGATTTTTGATTGTTCCCCAAGCTAAAGGTGAAGATAAAAGAGACTGTGACAAAGGTCTTGATACCTTTACTTTTGAGAATCTGCATGGTCCTTCATGAAGTGGTTGGACCATTACAAGTGCATTGAAGTCAGAGAAACTTACTTTGAAGGAGTTTAGAGTCTTGTACTTCTTTGAAATAAATAAATGTCTTCCCTGAAAAAGTCTCAAGACTTCTAGAATACACCTTGTACACACATACATGCAGAGGCATGATCAAAAGGCAGGCATGGTTGTGTAGTTAAGAAGTTTATGAAACCCTTGTGTTTCCTCTTTTGTAACGTGTAATTAGTCAGATGAGAATAGGTAATGTATCAAAAGTAAAAACAGAATAACAGAAAGGAAGTAGTTTCTTACTAGTACTTACTTTAGAATGCTACTAGAATTCATTCAAGCCATCATTTCAGTGCACTAAAAGACTAAAGTCTTTGGTCTCTTCATGTAATGATATAAATATATATTTTATTTTCAAATCTGTGAAGTTTACCAACGATTTATTGTGTTACTACAACAAAGCCCACAATAACAATGATGATGATAAAGTAAAAAGGGGAGGAGCTAGGAGATGTAAGCTAACAGACTATTACTGTTGGTCATATTAGTAAACACCCTTTTCCCAACTATCATCCACAAGATGTGTAGCAAAGTTGAGCCTTGTGTATGTTGGATATAGAATGCAAAGATAAACTAAATATATTGAAGTCATGTACTCTTCAGTACCCTACCATTTCTCCTAACAATAAGGACGTTACAGCTAATTAGGTCATCAACGATTATACTGATTGAGATAAGATATCTTTATAATATCAGCTGATAAGTATAATGACAAGATAGCAATATCTGAAAACACATCAGCTGTCATTTGTTACATTTTAATATAGAGTAAAGCTTTAAAGGTAACCAAAAGAAATGTTAACTGACACACATACAGACATAATTCATCATCATCATCATCGTTTAATGTCGACCTTCCATGCTAGCATGGGTGGGACGGTTTCATAAGAGCCAGCCAGACAGAAGCTTGCACCAGACTTCTGTGACTGTTTTGGCAGGATTTTTACAGTTGGATGTCCTTCCTGACACCAACCACTTGGTAGAGTGGACTTAGTGATTTTTACATGGCACAAGCACAGACGAGGTCAG
>NC_068991.1:22338871-22353596 GCF_001194135.2 Octopus bimaculoides
TGTGACTGTTTTGGCAGGATTTTTACAGTTGGATGTCCTTCCTGACACCAACCACTTGGTAGAGTGGACTTAGTGATTTTTACATGGCACAAGCACAGACGAGGTCAGTTTTGGCAAGGTTTTTACAGTTGGATGCCCTTCCTGACACCAACCACGTGGTAGAGTGGACTTAGTGATTTTTACATAGCACAAGCACAGACGAGGTCGGTTTTGGCAAGGTTTTTACAGCTGGATGCCCTTCCAAACACCAACTGCTTTAGAGTATGGACTGGGTGCTTTTAAGTAGCACCTGTACTGACAGGGTCACCAAGTACTTGCAAGACATAAAAAAATAAAACTTTCAAGAAGGGAGGAGGCATTGGAGGAGGTGATCTTGTGTCGGATGATGAAAGGTTATAGTGAGACAGAGAGACAGAAACAGGAGTCTTGCTGTAGAGGAAGTACAAGGTTACCTGGCTGGAGAGAGAGAGAATGAAGACAGAAACATGTCTTCGTGGAAGTACATGGTTACCCAACCTGAGGAAAGTGCAGGGGAAGGAGAGAGAGAGAGTGGGAGACAACAGGATAGAAATGGTGGCAGAATGCCAGGCATACTCACAAGGGACGGGAATCAGAATATAAATAGGATGGTTGAGTAAAAGAAGAGAGAGATACAGATGGTGGCAAGTGCCAGGGCATACCCTTGAAGTTTGAACACCATCGTATAAATGGCAGCATATTGCAAAGGAAGCGTGACTAAAGAGTGTGGAGGTGGAGAGGGAGTGACGAAAATCTGGATATATATAGAATTGGGAGGCTACCAGATAGCAATAATACAGAGGAACAGGGCCGTGAAGACAGGATTGGAGAGTGGGAGCTTGGCATAGTGTATGAAGGAGGAAATGTGAGGGAGAGAAGAAATGTGGAAATGTAGATTGGTTTGTTGGGGTAGGGTGAGTGAAAAGTTTTCTTGTTATGTGTGGGTGGAACACAGGTCGGAGGCTAGAAGATAGCAATAATACAGTGAGACAGGGCATGTTGGTGGAACACACAGGTCGGGGGCTAGTGGAGAGCAATGATATAGTGGCACAAGGCCAAGAGGACAGTTTTGAGGAGTGGGAAGTAAGCTTAGTGCATGAAGTGGAAATGTGAAGAAGAGAAGAGATGTAGAAATGTAGTTTGGGTTGTTGTGGTGGAGTATGTGAGAAGTTTTTGTATTAAGTTTGAGTGGGACACACAGTGCTTCTAGAACTCAGTTTCACTGATGTGGGCAGCTCTTCTCTAGAACTTCATACCACTAAACAGCTCAGTCCATTGTCATTTCCTCTGTGAGGCCCAACATCCTGAGATTGGTCCTAACCACTTCATCCCACGTCTTCCTGGTCTCCCTCTTCTCTAGGTACCATCCACTTTCAGGGATCAGCACTTCTTTATGTAGCTGTCCTGATTCATACACATCACATGTCCAAACCTACGTAGTCTTCTCTCTTACATGCTACATTTGATTCCTCTTATACCCAATTTTTCTCTCAGTATATTTGCACTCAATACATTGCACACAGGTTATCTCTGGGCAAAAACTATTAGTAAATGGATCTCCATCAGTTTCAGCCATGAGTATTCCAGATATTTGATCAGCTGAATAACCACTTGAATTATACTAATGACTAGTATTACTATGACTAATTACTTTAAGAGAACAGATGTATGTTGCCTTAAAGTAATCCTTAGGCAGAATCAGTGTGGCACAGTATGTGACAAAGTACATTAATTACAAGTACTTTCAATCCACTGGCTTAACCCTGCCCCCACCATACACACACGCATGAATAGAGATCAAACCAACAGCCTCATTAGGTTGAAATACCACTGCTATATTAACAATATTTTATCAATAATATATAGAATTGTATATATTGTAAGATTTAATGTAATAACTAAAACCCCTACAAAAGCTTTCCTATCACTGTCAAGTGCAAACTTTCAGGGTTACTAACACCAATGCTAGCACAATGAAAGGTAGATATAATATATAGAGAGTGTAGTTATAGAGCTACTTGAGTGGAAGAAAGTAGATATGTGTTGTGCACAAGAAGTAAGATACCACATGGACAAGAAATTCTTCAGAGTGAGTTACAACTCTAAAGACATATTTTTGGCAGACAGGTGGATAAATAAAGTACTTGTGGTAGCCAGAGTAGGTAACAGAATGATAATATTAGAGACAACACATGAGATCTCTACATAAGCACCACAATCAGGGCTAATAATGAGCAAACAACTGTTTTTATGGGGCTCTCTTGCATACTATCTCAGTAGCACTTAATAATCACATCAGTTATAATGGGTAGCAACTTTAAAGGTCATATTGAGCAGAACCATGATAAGTATTCTGATGCACATGGTGGCTGTGTGTACAAAACAAGGAATGAAGAGGGTTCTGTGATGCATATGACCTAATTATTTGTGATACTAACTTCAGGAAACAGTCAGCCAATCAGGTAAGTATACAAGCCAGAAGATAGATAGACCTTATACACATCAGAAAATGCAATAGGCAGATGTTCGTGAATCCTACATTTTTCCCCTAATAAAAAATGCATCATTCAATTCAGACTATTGATTAGCTTAAAAGCTAGACTGACCCAAAACACAACATCTACGGAAAGAAGATTTGAAAGATAAAATATCACTTTAGAAGACCAGAGAAGTACAAAGTAAAACATATGTCAAGAGTGAAGATCAGTTAGAGACTTGTAATATAGTAGTTAACTAGATTTATAAAACAATCAGCCGTAAGCCATAGATCAGATGTGTGGATGGAGTATCATTCTAACAAAACAGAAGATATACAGTAGAAACAGCTATAAAAGCTAAGTGACAAGTCTGGAAAGATGGTAGAAATAGGGAGAGTAAGGAACAATATCAGGTAATGAAAAAGAGAAGCTAGACATCAAGTATATTTAGCAAGGACAGAAGCAGAATTTGTGAGTGTTGGCAATGTTCTGTGGCATGAGAATCAGAGGTGTGAGATGTTCTAAATTGCAAAAGTAATGTGACACTATGAATCAGGACGTCGCTGGTGAAAGTGTGTATATAATGAATTCTCAATTGTTTCTCATTAGCAAGAATAGATTAAGACAGGTGTGTGGTGTGGTGAAAGTAGTGTCTGGCCAAAAGACAGTGAGGATTTCAAGGAAAAATTTAATCTCTCTCTCCCCTCTCTCAATATATATATATATATGTACGTATGTATGTTTATATATGTGTGTGTGTGTGAATATTTATACATCTAGCCAGATGTATGTATACACACACACACACACACACACACATGCATACACACATACATGTACACATGTATAATATATGCCTGGGGCTATATTATAAAACATTTTTTGCACATTTTTGTTTCTGGCTACCAGAAATTAAAAGTGAAATTAAAAGTGATGATAAAGAGGATGATGCTGACAAAAACACTTGTAACTGTGCTGAGGATAGGGAACGCTCCATAATGGATCGGCTGGATATTGTGTGTATTTACAGCCTCGTGGACTGAGCCAACAATAGTTAGCTTGTCTTAACATAACTAGACATTAATAACGGTGCGTAAACTGCATCCTTAGGTCCGTAGTACATTTTTTTCTACTCTAGGCACAAGGCCTGAAATTTTTGGAGAGGGGGCCAGTCGATTAGATCGATTCCGGTACGCAACTGGTACTTAATTTATCGACCCCAAAAAGATGAAAGCAAAGTCGACCTCGGCGGAATTTGAACTCAGAACGTAAAAACAGACGAAATACCGCTAAGCATTTTGCCCGACGTGTTAACGTTTCGGCCAGCTCGCCGTGTTGTCCATAGTACAATACCAACATATAATACTAACACCATAACTATAATCATCTGCAGCGGTGAAGAAAAAAGAAAAAACAAAATGAAATATAGCAGTTACCTCGCTTGGTACCTTCTCAGCAACAACAGTGATCTCCCCTAGTCTCGTCCCCAAGCAACCAGCCATGTATATAAATACAACATGGAGGACTTAGAGATCGGAGAAGCGAAATCGCGAGTGAGTTTAATCTACAGGTTATTTCACTATTTTTTAGATCAAAGTCAGTTCGTAGTGATTATGTGTATATATAAGACAGCCCTTTAAAATATTGTTCTTGCCACATTCTTAACCTTATTGTTGTGGCAGTTGTTGTTAAGGATGCTGACCCTAGCATCCTTAATCAATATTATTTGCACGAGCCTATAGCACGGGGATATGGAACTAAACAAATCAACCAATTAATGTCCACTCTGTTTAGAACTTGAAATGTAAAGTCTCCTTTTTAAAGAATCCAGCATGTTTGTCGATGTATATTTCGTTGATTTCTCTGTTACATTGACGAGACCTAACGAGAAATTTGTTCTATATTTTCTTTATATTGTGTGATAGTATTTAGGAAAGGCACCATAACAGTCCTCATTTTACTATTTCATAGAAAATTGAGGCTTTATATTTGCGTTATTAATTGTAACCATTCTTATCCATACTATTTGATATGTGATTGTAGTCAAGTCTGTCTAAATGCATTTCTTTATTGATTAAAATCTTGCAAGTAACCGATTACATACAAAGTCTTTTGTGTTTCGTTTTATTTGTGTAAATGAAACTCCTTTTTCTTTCCAAAAGTAGCCTATGGCAGTAAAAAAATAAATAATTTATTTTCTGCCTTCATCTTATATATATTTTTAATCATATGGAATTTACTATAAATATTCTTTTCGTTAATTTATGATCGAAATAAATTCAATTGTCAAAAATAAGGTTTTTACAAGTTTAGAAACTTTTTGTAAAAAAACACTTACATAAAACACTTAATGTGACAACAACCAATGCAGGAGCGATGATAATGTATGCACTCATTCAGCCTATGCTTGCATGTGAAGTAGACGTAAATGCTGATTAACATCACTTTCATAAAATACCGCTGAGGACAGACTGGAGTTACCTCCCTTGCCGTTTCCAGGTTGACATCAAGCCTAACATTTTTAGAAGAAAGGCAGAACGTCATAATGACATTGATTCCTTTCCCAAGCTTGAATCCAGATTATAGGGCTTATTTTTTTTTAAGTGTTTGCTCATTTATTTCTGACACATGCTGGCAAAATCATTAGAGTGTCAACCTCATAGTGTTTGTTCTGTCTCTAAACTTTCAAGGTTCAAATCTCAAATCCGCCTTTCACTCTTCTAGCTTTTAAAATTGAAGTGTCAAATTCGTAGAACTTTTAGGATATTAGACACAATGGCTTGTTCTGGCTATTTAAATTTGACTGTAACAATACGGGTACCAAGTTGTATCAGCCCATTTTTCGTTGGACATAGGTGGCATCAAGATGGAGACTTGTTGAATAAGTAAAGGCTAGTCTTCTAGATTGTGCCCTGGATAGAAACTTCCCATGTGCAAAAGTATACATAATCAACCCTGGTTGATGGAGGCCTGGAATTATTGTTAACTCTTTTTCTAACTGTTCCTCACATTCATGGAATTTTTTTGGCCCACACTACACGAAGGGTTGGACAAGAATTCCGCTCTGATATCCCACAGCTATGTTTCCGTTTTACACTACTGGTGTCATTAGACTAAGATGTAGGTAATTTCTGAGGTGAATTCGACCAACCAAAAATCGTTTGTTGTTGCTTAGCCTCAGGTCATCATTGAATCGAGCAGACTTCAAAATGGTAAGCATTCAGTAGAAGTCTCAATTAAATGCTTAGATTTGTCCTAAGTTCAAATCCCAGTGGAAGAAACTTTTTCCTTTATGTTTCTGGTAGTATTCTATAAAGCAAGTACTAGTAATATACTAGTTCAATACAGTCTGCTTTACTTCTCCCCTCCAATTATTGGCTAAATAAAAATATGATCATTAGTCTAGTGGTGGCCAAAATTCTCTTCTGACCCAATTTCCTGTTGGGTTGATTCCCTTAGCCGTTTCCACTTTTCAGACCCTAACAGACTGTGAAGATTTATGCTTGGAATTGTCTTGCTCCTAATTTGGCTGCTTTCCAGGGCTGCTGAGCCCATATTACTTATCCAGTCATACCTCCTGTGTAGTTGTGAACAAAATAGATCCTTCTCTTGGAGACATTCTTTAACAAAAGCTAAGATGTGCTTCATTCCCAGTGGTCTTATAGTACACTGAACACTACCCCTGAATTTTTAAGTCTTTGTGCTATTTCTAGATAGTTGTTAACATTACATTGAGTTCATCTGTCCTATGCTACCTAACTATTGAGTACAATAGTGTAAGTTAAAAGAAGGGTATTTATATTTATCAGAGAGAGGATGGTTAGGGTACATGACCTATTGTATTTTCAGAGCCTTCAAAACTAATGGAAGGAAGTGAGGAAATTATCTTCAAACTTGAGACCTGATCTAAATCTTTTTGCTGAAGTAACCGAGGTGCCAGTTAATGGTCTTCAACTGAATAATGTAACAAGTCTATCACCCAGAAATTCAATACAAAGTGCCATAAGAAATACTGCAAGTATAGATAGCACTGATCATGAAAGGTCAAGCAATCAATTCTACTGCAATGATAATTCAGTCACAGTCAGAACCATAACCTCTGAATTGTTAAAGCACCTGATGCTCTAACAATTCTGCCAATCCACTACTCTACTGTGTTCCTAGTAACTGCCCTCACTCTGCAAGTCTGAAGTGGAAGCCAGTTTAGTCTTCGAAAGCCTAAACATACAATTAGTTATACCTGACTACATGCTTCTGGTAACATTTATAAGTGATCTGACAAAAATTGACTTTATTTACCCTAAAATTGTATAACCTGATATAAATAGTCATTATTTTCTGATCTAAGAATTGTGAATCTGGTGAAGATATCTGATAACTGACAATTCTGCTGAATAAACACAGTTTTGCCTTTCATCTCAGTAGACTGGACTCACAGTATAACTCCTGCAGTCAGACCTGAACTCATTTCCAGCGATGTGAGCTTCTGATGTCTCATTCACTTATCTGTTATAATTTTATTTATGATGCAGAGGTTGGATTTGAATTTTAAAAAATTATTTCAGTACAGAGATGGCTTGTTTGGTTAAGAAACTCACTTTGCAACCTTGTGATTACAGGTTCTGCCCCACTGTGCAGTACCTTGGGCAAGTATCTTCTACTTGCCAAGGATAACTCCAGGCCATCCAAGGATAACTCCAAGCCATCCTTGTGAGTGGTTTTGGTTGTTGGAAACTATGTGGAGGCCTGTCATATATATATGTGTGTGTGTCTTTGTGTTTGTGTTTGTTTCCCCCATCACCTGACAGCCAGTGTTGGCTTATTTACATCCCTATAATCTAGTAGTTCAGCAAAAGAGACTAACAGAATAAGTACCAGATTTAAAAACCAGTACTGGGGTCAATTTCTTTCACTAAATGTTTCAAGATGGTGCCCCAGCATGGCCTCAGTGCAGTGACTGAAGCAATTAAAAAAAAAAAAAGAATGATACCATATGTACTATTAGCTATTTTTGTTTTCCAGATTGTTTTCCATTTTGTTTTTCCAGATTGCAAAACAAGGAAGACGAGCAGCAAAGTCTTCACAACCAAATGAATCACAGGTAACTGAAAATGTTATTCGCTTTTCTTTTTGTCTTGAACTCATTATATAATAAATGCAATTACAATATTGGTTTCAAATTTTAGCACAAGGCCAAAATTTCATGGTGGGGTTAATTTCGATTATCAGTGTACTTATTTTATTGAGCCTGAAAGGATAACAAGCATAGTTGACCTTGATAGAATTTGAACTCGGAACATAAACGGATGAAATGTCACTAAGCATTTTGCCTGGCATGCCAACAATTCTGCCAGCTCACACCATAAAAGTAATTATAATATTAAATGGTGCATGGCAGTGAGCTGACAGAATCATTACCGCACCAGGAAAAATGCTTGACAACATTTCTTCTTCTGGCTTTACAGTTTGAGTTCAAATTCCATTGAGGTCGACTTTGCTTTTCACCCTTTCGGGGTCAGTAAAATAAGTACCTGTTGAACACTGGGGTCGATGTAACTGACTTATATCCTTCCCCAAAATTGCTGGCCTTTGCCAAAATTTGAAATCAATATTTATTTCTTTATTGCCTACAGGGGGCTAAACATAGAGCGGACAAACAAGGACAGACAAAGGGATTAAGTCAATTACATCGACTCCAGTGCATAACTGGTACTTATTTAATCGACACCAAACGGATGAAAGGCAAAGTCGACCTCAGCGGAATTTGAACTCAGAACGTAGTGGCAGACAAAATACTGCTAAGCATTTCACCCAGTGTGCTAACGATTCTGCCAATATTAAAGGACGTAGATCAATGAGTCCTAAACAGTGCTCTATGGCACTGTTCTATGGCACACAGGTGTGCAGTAAGATGTAGTTATGTGTGCTGAAAAAATAATATAAGGATTTTTAAAAATAGGAAAAATACAACCAGAAATTCTAAATATGATGTTTTGATAACTGTGCTTTAGGGTGGTAAATTGAGAGAGTAATAAAAGCATTGAATAGAATATCTCATGATGTTTGTTCCAAACTGTTTGCTAGGTTCAAATCCCACTAAGGTCAACTTAGCCTTTCATTCTCTTCGGTTAGATAAAAAAAAAAGTACCAGTTAAGGGTAGTGGAGTGACAAAACTGTTAGAGTATCAGACAGGAAGCCTTGAGGTGTCAATTCCAGCCAGGGTCAGATATTAAGACCCATAGATACCCTAAGCACTTAAAAGATTTTGGGGCCCCCTATGTATATGTAATTCAAAATCCAAACAATAATAAACCATAACATAAATTTTTATTTTTCAAAATGCAACAAAACTAACAGTAAGATGGAAAATAAAGTGTATTTTTGTATTCTTCCATTTTATTTATATTCAAAAAGTTTTCTCCTACTATTTTTAATTGCAAAGCCTTTGATCAGATCCTCATTGTGACATCATGAACACTTTGAAATTATATTTCCAATCACAAACCACTTCAAATATTATTTTAGCAAGTTTAAAGTGATTTTTTTGTACTGTAAACCATTTTCCATTGCTGTGATGCCCCACTTCCCTTGATGCCCTAAACATGTGCTTATTTTGCCTAACTGTTAATCCAGCACTGATTCCAGCTCTATAATTCTGGGTTCAAATCTCATCCTGTCACTTAGCATCAGAAATCTAAAAAGAAAAAAAAAATGAAAACATTCTTTACATTGGTTTGGTTGGAAAGTTGACAGCCACCACCATTAACAATGCTGAATGAAGAAACAGTTACTCGATAATTTTCTCGAGTTTAGCCCTCTTGCTACCATATTTCTGTTGAAACCCTCTGCCTTTGTTTCAATTAATTTTTGAAAATAATAGGAGTGGGTGTGTGGTAAGTAGCTTGCTTACCAACTACATGGTTCCAGGTTCAGTCCCACTGCGTGGCACCTTGGACAAGTGTCTTCTACTATAGCCTCAGCCCGACCAAAGCCTTGTGAGTGGATTTGGTTGACAGAAACTGAAAGAAGCCCATCGTATATATGTATATATATGTGTATGTGTGTGTGTTTGTGTGTCTGTGTTTGTCTCCCCAATATCGCTTGACAACCAATGCTGATGTGTTTATGTCCCCGTAACTTAGCGGTTCGGCAAAAGAGACTGATAGAATAAGTGCTAGGCTTACAAAAAATAAGTCCTGGGGTCGATTTGCTCGACTAAAGGCGGTGCTCCAGCATGGCCACAGTCAAATGACTGAAACAAGTAAAAGAGTAAAAGAGAAGTTAGTAAATCTTTTTTCTGTTTTAAATTTTGGCACAAGACCAACAATTGAAAGTGAAGTTAGTCAATTACATTGACCCAGTACGTAACTGGTACTTTATTTTATCATTCTCAATAGGATGAAAGGCAAGGTGACCTTACAGGATTTGAGCTAAGCACATAAAGAACTGGAAGAAATGCTGTCCTACATGATAACAATTCTGCCAGCTCACTGCCTTATCTTTTAAAATAAATTTACATGAAATTTTTATTCAAGGTTCTAATTTAGATCACTTTAAAAAAGAAAATTCGTATTATAGAACTGAGATGGTCTCAAATGGGTTGGTTATGAAAAGGGTTCAATTATCTATTTTTATAAGTTAAAATAAATAAATATTTCTTGCTACATTTATCTTTATTTAATGCTCAAAATGTGTTTAAGTGTACTGCAAGTAAGAAAATTTGGAGAAATATCAGTGTAGAAAATAAAAAGTTTAGGAAGGTATAACAATGCACTATAGAACAAAAAATGGACTATATATCTGTTGTAACTTGGTAAACTATAGTCCGATGATATTTCGGAATTAGAATTCCTTCTTCAGATCTTATTTGCTGGAGTCTCTGCTATAAACTCCAGCAAATAAGATCTGAAGAAGGAATTCTAATTCCGAAATATCATCGGACTATAGTTTACCAAGTTACAACAGGTATATAGTTCATTTTTTGTTCTATAGTGCATTGTTATACCTTCCTAAACTTTTTATTCTTTACAAACAATACACAATGCTTCAAGCGACCTACAATACTCTTCTATCTCAGTGTAGAAGTTAGACAGTTTCACCTGATTATTACAGAATCTATTTTGGAAGCTTTTGTTCCAAATTTAAACTTTGTATTCTGTCCGTTTCTGTCTCTTGGGAGAGAAAAAGATCTCAAACAACTAAAAAATAGTTAAGATATTGTTATCGATTCAGTTTCTACAATATCTTCTCTCACAATAAAGACCTTGTACTTAGTCAAAATATATTGATGATTAAGATAATAGTAAACCATTGGACTGACTATATATCTTATTGTACTTCTGTGCTGTGTGTGTGTGTGTGTGTGTGTGTGTGTGTGTGTGTGTGTGTGTGTGTGTGTGTGTGTGTGTGTGTGTGTGTGTGTGTGTGTGTGTTTTCTGTCAATAATGCCCGTTTCTAATTATTTGTTCTTATGTAGTCATAATAAAAAGCTTGTTTACTTCTTTAATCTTATGTCTTTCAGTCAAACCTATTATTGCTGCTATATTTCTCATAGCCTGACAAACTGTACTTGCAACACTTCTTAAGACTTTTTCATTCTTTCCATTTTTTTTTTTTTTTTTTTGGTCTTTTGTTTGAATTCCTTTTATGATTCTGTGTATTCATCATTGTTTTTCCTGACTGAGCACAGAGGCTTCTCTTCCTTTTTTTCCTAAATATATTTTCTTTCGTCCTGTAATTGCCAAGAGGGCTGACTCTGCTACTTTGAATAATCTTCTGCCTGCTTCTCTTCTTGTTATATATACAACCTACTAACATTACTGCATAGATATAGTCCATCCTATGTTTGTAATAACTTTCCTGGAGCATCCATTTCATTGAAATTATTTTTCATCTACTGAAGGAGAGCTGTGGTATATTTCAACATTGATCTCTTTATGACATTCTTTCTAGTTAGTTATATTTCAATATCTTTTTGACACATTCCTTGTACTTTTTTTCTTAATGTTTCATTTCTCTTTCAATCATGACTTCAGCCAGGGTCTCTTCATCTCATAATTCAACACACCAAGACATTATTACTTAAACGCAAGAAATCAACAGGACATCTATGTCTGCTTGTAACTAGATAGTTGTGTTGGCACTCCGTCGCTTATGACATCGATGGTTCCAGTTGATCCGATCAACAGAACAGCCTGCTCATGAAATTAACGTGCAAGTGGCTGAGCACTCCACAGACACGTGTACCCTTAACGTAGTTCTCGGGGATATTCAGCTTGACACAGTGTGACAAGGTTGACTCTTTGAATTACAGGCACAACAGAAACAGGAAGTAAGAGTGAGAGAAAGTTGTGGTGAAAGAGTACAGCAGGGTTCGCCACCATCCCCTGCTGGAGCCTCGTGGATCTTTAGGTGTTTTCGCTCATTAAACACTCACAACGCCTGGTCTGGGAATCGAAACCGCGATCCTACGATCATGAGCCCGCTGCCCTAACCACTGGGCCATTGCGCCTCCACATGTAACTAGATAGACACCTGAAACAATTAGCAAAAGCTTGGTGTACATTACCAAGTCATATCCACTTGCAAGTGACAGCTAGGCATGATGCATGCCTGCATCATCATCATCATCATTGTTATTGATGTGACAAGTTAGCAGAATTATTAGAGCATCAGAAAAATGCATGTTGCATTTCTTCCAGTTTTATGTTCTGAGTTCAAATCCTACTAAGGTCAACTCTGTCCTTCATCCTTTCGGGGATGGAGGTGGGTGATAAAATATAGTACCAGTCAAGTTCTGGGGTCAATATAATCAACTTGTCCCCTCACCTTAAAACTGCTGGCCTTTTACCAAAACTAGAAAGAATTATTATTATTATTTCACTAGTGCATGCTAATTTAGTTAGCAGGTATTTTATCTTGAAGTTGGGTGACAAGTCTCTTCAAATCTCAAGAGTCTTTCTTAGGATTCTTACAGAATATAAAATACTACTTTACTGCAGGTCAACAATGCAAGTTTCAATTCCAATTTCTTTCAGTCAATTATGTAACATTCTGAGTTCAATTTCCACCAAAGTTGATTTTGCATTTCACATTTTCAGGGTCAATAATATTAGTACAAGTGAAGCAGTGGGGTCAATGTAATTGGCTTAGCTCTTCCCCAATAATCGCTGGCCTTGTGCCTAAATTTGAAACCATTATTATTATTATTATTATTATTGAATTGGCAGAATCATAAAAATCTCGGTAAAAGATGCTTCACGGTATTTGTTCTGGCCTTTACATTCTGAGTTCAAATCCCACCAATGTCAACTTTGCTTTTCTTCCTTTCAGGGTCAATAAAATAAAGTACCAGTCAACTACTGGTTTCACTGGTATCAAATAAATCCCTCCTCACAAAATTACTAATTTTGTGTCTAAATCAGAAACTATTAAGGGTGATGGATTAGCGAATCATTAGAGTGCTGGAAAAAACACTTTGCTGTGTTTGTTCTTGCTCTTTACATTCTGAGTTCAAATCCCACTGAGGTTAACTGTACCTTTCATTTTTCTGAAGTTAATAATGTGTATGTGTGTGTGTGATATTGGTTTCAAATTTTAGCACAAGGTCAGCAATTTTGGGTTGACTACATCAACCCCAGCATTCCACTGGTACTTATTTTATCAATCCTGAAAGGATGAAAGGCAAAGTCAACCTCAGCAGAATTTGAACTTATATTGTACAGATGGACGAAATGTTGCAAAGCATTTTGCCTGACCTGCTAACGATTCTGCCCAGCTCACCACCTTATGCATGTGTAATATTAGTCTACAAAGTTTTCTATTGCTATAATTTTATTGCAGGAGGAACCAGTAGTTGAAGTAAAAGCCAGGGTGTCAGGATGGGTAGAAGAGTCCAACAAAAATCGGTAAGCCACAAGTATATATACATATATGTATGTATATATATATATATATATATATATATATATATATATATATATATAATTCTTTCTTATACAGGTCATATAACCTGAGGGATTTGGGGTGGGGAGAAGGTTGCAAAAATGAGATGTAGTATTTATGACAATCTCAAAATATTCATGATGTAAGTAAAAAACTGTATACATCAGTAGAAATTAGCCATTCCCTGAATTCACTTATACATATGTATTCATGCATTTATGTATATAAATATATTTGCATCCATTTTTTTTTCTTTCCATGATAACATGGGCTGGACAGGGAGTTTTAAAGACCTGTTTGTTTATTTTAGTAAGATATTTTTTTAATCCAGAATTCTTTGAAAACACATATTGAAATGTCAACAAGGAATGTCAACATATTCACCATTTCATTCTTTCATTCAAGCGATGCAAAGCACAAATGTGCGCGCACACGCACACACACACACACACACAAACACTGCACTGAAATTGCCTTGGTCCTCTGCCAACAGTTAATAAAAGAGTATGGTGATCTTGTCCATATCTTGTCCTGTATATCTTATCTGTTGTATGTGCTTCATTTTCCTTCTGTATATGAACATCATCATCATAATTGCTATCACCATTATCATCATCATTCACCATCACCATCATTATATTTTAATGCAAACTTTTCCATGCTTGCATAGGTCACATGAGAGTTTGTCGAGGCAGAGTTTTCTATGGCTTGATGCCCTTTCTGTTACCAACCCCCGTAACACTAGTTTCCAAACAAAGTAATAATCTCCTAGTATATTGAACAACAAACAGCCCAGGCATGTTTTATGTGAAGAACTGGAAACAAATGACATTATATGAAAGAAACATTTGTTTACAAAAATTGTACAACGTGTCAGGACATAAAGAAGTCTGGATATGCTTTCACAGATGATTGAAAGAAAACACAACTATCAGTGAAGCCATTATTTACAACTGACAAGCAAACACATGTGAAAATACAAGGAATTTGAACTAACTTATACAAACACATACATATATACACACTCATACACACACACACACATGTACAGCAGGCTTCTTTCAGTTTCCATTTACTAAATCGACTCACATATATTTTTGAACCTGGTACTTATTTTATCAGCCTGAGGCTATAGTAGAAGACACCTGCCCAAGGGACTGAACCTGAAACTATATGGATGATACACAGCCATGCCTATACACACACACACACACACACATATATATATATATACACACACACATATATACATATATATACATATATATATATATATATATATATA
>NC_068991.1:22358076-22359742 GCF_001194135.2 Octopus bimaculoides
AGTGATTCTCCCCACCACCACCACATGACAACTGGTGGTGGTGCATTTACATCCCCATAACTTAGCAGTTCAGCAAAAGAAACTGATAGAAACCAGGCTTAAAAATATATGTAAGCACTGAGGTAGATTCATTCAACTAGAATTTTTCAAGCAGTGCCCCAGCTTGGCCACAATCTAATGACTGAAACAAGTAAAAGATAAAAGATTTTATTGAATTAAAGCATTGTGGAGAGACTCCTTTTTCATGAGGTCATTGATGACAGTAGAAGTGATTTAGCCAAGGAGATAAGGTACTGGATTCCAAACTTAGAGTTTGTAAGTTCAAATCACTCCAAACATCTTATTGTGTTCTTAGGTAGAACATGTTATTATATGTGCTTCAATCCACCTAACTGTCAAGAAGTACTCGATCGTCATATTTCTGTTGAAATACTCTGCTTTTACTCCAATTAACTTTTAAAATGATGAAGAATTCAGTAAAGTAAATTAATCGTTATTAAGTTGGTGTAAAGAATATCAATTAGCATGGGATTTTGTTGGAAGGTTTTAATTTAGATCATGTTAAAAGTGGAAGTTTATATTATAGAAACAGAGATGGGCTAAGTCAGATTGGTATCAAATAGAGTTAATGTTGTGGAAGTCAAGTTAAGCACCAGCTGTCAAGGACTTAAGTGGAGATACATTGTTGGGTTGTATACATAATAAACCTATAAAATTCTGGGAAGTTTCTCAGAAAGATTCATGCCAAAATGTGCAAATAGTAATGAAATACAGTTTGGAAACATTAATTCACACAACAACAAAAAATTAGAGTTCAAGGAAAATGATGGCATTCTGCATCAACAAAAATTATCTTGTGAAGTTCGTGGACTTGCATAAGTTTGTATGCATGGTCCAACCCATGCCAGAATGAAGCAAATGAAACATAGACGTTAACACTTTAGCATTTAATCCAGCCATATCTGGTGCTAATATTCTGTCTGATTTATGTTAAAACTGACCAGATCCAACCTCTTACACCTACCCTATAATGTCATTCTAAAAACATACAAACACACCATTGAAATTTCGAAGCTACAAAATAACGCAAGACCAATTCAAAACAATGTGAATAAATAAGCAAGACATTTGACAAAGAAATCTGAATGCTAAAGCATTAGATGATGGTGGTGAATGTGGCAGTGGCGGTGGTGAATGCTGAGGATTCTAACATTCTTAAAATGACCCTTTTGTTTGAGAGAAAAAAAGACTTTTCAACTGAAAAATCTACCCACAACTTACAAGCATATTCAAACTTATAATTCCCATATAAATGCATAGTCTATGTCTGTAACTACATCTGTATACAGGTGTGTGTACATGAGGGAAAGAGAGAAATCGTAATATTTTTCTTTGTATTTTCTCTTGATGTTGTTTTTATTTTCAGTGAGTCAGTCCTCAGTACATGGTAAACTTCTTTAATCTTTACTTTCTCTTTGGAGATACTCCATTTTTTGTTTATTTATTTATTCTTTGTTGTTGAATTATTATTTTGTCCATTAACATGATGTACTGTTCATTTCAACTTGTGTGTGTGTATGTGTGCGTGTGTGTGTGAATGATATGTGTGTGCATGTATGATATATATATATATATATATATACATACATATATATATATATATATA
>NC_068991.1:22359890-22362080 GCF_001194135.2 Octopus bimaculoides
TATATATATGATGAGGAACGATGATGATGATATATATAAATGTCTGTTTCAATGTCAGGTTATATATAAGAACAATTTGATATTAAACTGAAGGATTACGCAATACTTGTAGAGAAGCACCTGTTAAACTTTTACAAGGAAAAGGCAGCAAGTTTGTGTTCTTTGCCTGTGCTTTACTCAGGTTCTTTTGGGCTTTATATAGTCTTTGGCAAGTTGTTTTTTAGGAGTAGATGGAGCTGTGTGGAATGATAAGGTGTGGTGTAGATGGACTGAGGAAATAGTTGTATAGAATGGGGAAAGGAGTAGAGGAGGATACGAGAAAATGTAGGGTGTAGCTTGCTAGAAAGTTATTGTGGGAAGATATATGATGTATATGGGAACTTCATGGATTAGGGCTCAGTCAAGTATGGAACTAATTGTGTAAACAAGTGTGTCAAATTTCGGTCGTGACATTTTTATATAGACAGTTGGTTTTGGTCAGTCCAGAGCAATAGTAGCAGACACCTAAGTTGCTACACAGTGAGACTGAACCTGAAGCAAACCTTTTAACTACACAGCCATACTTGTGCTTGGCTCAAGGACAGAAATTTGATGAAAGAGAACAGTTAATTTTATCTATTATAGTACATGACCAGTACTTATATTTCTACTCTGAATGAACGAAAGCCAAATCCAGCCTTGGCAGAACTTGAACCTTGAACAAAAAATTTTGTAAGTAAATGTCAAAAGGCGTTTTGTGAGGCAGCAGGCTAATGTTTCTGCCAATTCACTACTCTAAATAATTATGGTTTCTGATTGAGGCACAAGACCAGCATTTTAAAGGGGAGATTGGTAGTAAATACCATTGAATCCAGTATTTGACTCATACTTTATTTTATGAACCCTGAAAGAACAAAAGGCAAAGTTGACCTTGGTGGGATTTGAACTAAAGACATAAAGAGCTGGAACAAATGTTGTAAGGCCTTTTTTCTGATGCTCTAACCATCCTGCCAGCTCGCTGCCTTAACTGCCCTAGATGATCAAAATCATAATAATTTCTTTAACAGTTATAAAAACTAGATGGGAGGCCTTGAACAAAAGATAAGGAACTGAAAGGTATTAACAGTTTGTTGCTTTTTTTGTTTGTTTATTTTTTTTAATCTTCTATCATGTTTGATAGCTGTATTTAGTAAAAGGAAGAAAACGAAAAAAGCAGACAAGCAATTCTGCAGGCAAATGTTGTAGAATGAAATAATGGTGTCTGCTATTAATTGAGAGAAGTAGTCAGGCGAAAGATGAAACAAAGGAAACTAGCAAAAAAACTTCCTTCCTTCCTTTCCATTGGGAGAAGAATCATTAGTAAGAACAACACCACTAACAACAATAACAACAATAACCAATAACAAAACAGTTTTGGCTTCCTGTTCTCTCGTTGAAAGATATATATTGAAAAAAAAAAAGTAATGCTGTTTTAGCATCAACTTCTCACCACTGAAAATCTGCTCTAAATCTTTCTCTCCAACGAATCAGAATGATTGAGTTTCTCCATCCCAAACCCAAACTCACACACACACACACACACACACGCACACACACACACACACACACACACTGATTTCTCCCCTTTGTGTATATTTACTTACTTTCTCTTCATAATCGTAATCTTCCAACACATATGTAACGTTCATAACATATGTACAGGTCATCGAATTCTGGAATGTTGCCAGCGCATCGTTGCCTCTCATTCACTTATTATGGCATTCATAGAATTCTCTGCGAACAATAAGATATTTCTATAACTATGCAACTCAATTGAACATTTAAAAGATCTTGGCCAAGTTTTTACATTCACACACGCTCACCCTCTCTCTCTCTCTCTCTCTCTCTCTCTCTCATCTTTACTTTCTATATTTTTTTATAGGAGTGTCTTTTTTTTTAATTTTTTTCATCCCCCCTCACTCTCTATCTTTCTCTGCATTTCCTTTCATTTTCCTCATCTTTGCTATTTTGTAACTTCTTCCCTGTCTTATCCCCTTCAACTCCAAGCGTTCTGGGTTGTTGTTTTTCTTGTTTTTTTTTGTTTTTTACATTATAATTTTTTTTAGTACTGCATCATCTGTCTAACTCCTTGCCATTTTTTGGGGGGAGAAAGAGTAACATTGAATTAGCTATATTTATTTTTTATCATAAATAAAAGATGGGGGATAAAAA
>NC_068991.1:22362227-22370620 GCF_001194135.2 Octopus bimaculoides
ATTATTATCATTTCTATCATTATATAATTATTATCATATAATTTATCAATATCATCATTGCCATCATCACCATTGATTAAGAGTAAAAAAAAAATCAGTAATTCAACACAGATGTTTTTCATGTTGCTAAAAGTTTGCTTTGTTTCTTTCATTTGTTGTTCTCAGATTATTAATATTCTTACAAAGAACTTGGGTACATACACATAATTACATAAATAAATCATCATCGTCATCATCATCATCATCATCATCATGATCATCATCTTCATTGGCTTTACATCTGCTTTTCCAAGTTAACATGGGCTGGACAGAACATTTTGAGACAATATTTTATGGACGGATGCCCTTCCTGATGAATGCACAGACACACACACATGTACAGTCAAACTGCCATTTCATTTTAACAGATATATTTACCAAAATTACATAAAAATATCTCGAAATACTAAAGAGTAAATTTATTCAATAACATTTCCATTGGCTTCAACCACAGCCTCCAGGCCACTTTAGAATCTCCTGCAACTCTTTTGAATGGTCTCTTTGGTTAAGTTGGTGAATGCCGCCATAATCTTTGCCTTCAGTTCATCTTTTGGTGTTACAAGGAGTTTTGCTGGTCCCTTGCTCAATTGCACCCCACACATAATGATTAATGGGGTTGCAGTCTGGCGAGTTAGGTGGCCAGATGTTAGGGGTGATGTGATCACAGAAATTGTCTGACAGCCATGACTGGGTTCTCCTGCTTGTGTGGTATGGTGCAGAGTCCTGTTGCAAGACATACGGTCTTCCAGCAGCAGCACTCTTCACCCAGGGCAGCACTACCTCCTTCAGGCACTTGATATAGACATCTATGTTGAATGCGAGGCCATGTGGGAAGATGAATGGAGGCATAATGTCATCATCACTAGTGATCACTCCAAATACCATGATGTTGACTTGATGTTTGATTTTTATCACTCTCGGTACATGTTTTGGAGACATGGCAAGCCAACGGTTGTCCTGTGTGTTCACCATCTGATCCTGGCAGAAATGTTTCTCATCTGAAAAACCAAAGCATGTTCGGTTGGAGGGAATGCTTGAGTTTGTTCAAAAGCTTTGTAGCATGGACTTTCCTCTTGTTCTTGATGGCTTGAGATAAAAACTGGCCCTTTCTCATCTTGTATGAATAATACCAAATGTCTTCATACACTACCTGCCTGATAAGAAACTCAGTGATGGACGTGGAGGGATTGTTGTCAATCATGGCTTGGATCTTACCAACAAATTCAGGAGCTCTTTTTCTATCAGAGCAATCAGAGTGAGATTTCCGAGCTGCCGTACCTTCATAATCACCATTAGACTCATCCAACTTTTCCTGAATCCTCTGCACTGTCCTTAGATTGACACCCAAATACTCTGAAATGTTCATAATGGAGATTCCATTGTGAATGCCAAGCAGTACAGCATGTTGTTTCCAAATTACTGGAAGAATGAATTGTGTCATGGTACTGTTTTTCTCACAGACGATACCCAACTGACCCTACTATACTGTGTAGTCAACAAAATCAAAAACAAACAATGCACGAAATCAAAAATATAAAATGGCAACAATTTACCCATCACACCCAGTATATGTGAAGGTATGTGGCCTAGTAGTTAGGGTGTTGCATTCATGATCATGAGATGGTGGTTTTGATTCTCAGACTGGCTGTGCATTGGATTTTTGAACAAAACATTTCATTTCATGTTACTCCTGGACTAGCATTCTGTTCAGGGGGAATATTGGCCTATACACCTAGCCAGCAGAGTGGCATCATTTGAAAACTTAAACAGTGCAAAGTGCATTGTGACTAGCAATGTAAAACAACATCCAATAGTCTGGTCAATGCCACAATATATATGCAGTGAGTTGCCACAGTTTTCCTTTACCAAATTTACTCACAAGGCACTGGTCATCTCAGGGTTAAAGTTAAAGATACTTGCCCAAGGTGCCTCACAGTGAAACTGAACCTAAATGCATATTTAGGTTGCAAAGCAAACTTCTTAAACACACAGTCATAGCTGTTGACTGATTGCAATAAAAAGAGTGAAACAGAACTAGTGCACATGTTTATCATTGGCATAGTGGCACTACATACCACAAAATCTGTCCCAATACATGAGACCTGAGTTCAAATCAAGAATCTTGCAAACCAAATACAAAAACATATTATAAGTTTGTCACTACAATGCAATAGACAGTGTTTGGTAAAATCATGAGCAGGTATCTCTATCATCAGTATATGTACATGCCATGTTTTTCTAGTCAATATCTATATGTTATTTACATTCTGAGGTCAATTTTGCCTTTCATCATTTTGGGCTTGGTAAAATAAGTACCAGTTGAGCAGTAGGGTTGATTTAATTGACTTACTCCCAGCCACAAAATTACTGGCCTTGTGCCAAAATTTGAAAATAGTCTCTATATATTATGACTAATAAACATCTATGCATTGTTTTTCCATTCAGTCAAAATATACATACTATTATGTCAACATCCATTGACTGTGTTCAACCAGACATTGACATTGTGCCTTCCTATTCAGTCATTTATTCACTCTACTTATAACCATTCAAAGTCCATTGATAGCATCTATCCTACCAACATTCATAGAATTTGGTTATCTAGTCAACACCTAATATTATGCTTTTGTATTGAGTTTTCTTTTTTCTATTTACACATTGTTTAACTTCACAGTATCTAGACATTGTCCTTCTCTTCATTCAATATGTTGTTCTGGCTATCCTGTTAACATCCATTCACTGTGTCTACCTAGTCAGCATCTACACTGCATTTATCTAGTCAACATCTACATGTTGCATCTGTCCATTTAGTTGACGTATTTTTATAATTCATTATAAATGCTTTTCTTTTTTCCCATATTTTTTAGTGAAAGATTGCGTCCTAAGAACATCTTAGAAGAAGATGAATCTGATTCTGGTTAGTAACGATTATATTGATACATTCGAGCATATTTTCAAACAGATTTAATAAGGTGGCCATACTAGTATGAGAAGAGTGACCACATTGGTTAGTATGAGAGAGATGATCATATTGTTGGGTGAAAGATTGCTACACTCATATGAGAGAGATGGTCAAATGGCGTGAGAAAGATCATATAAATAAGAGAAACAATGGCCACTCTAGCATGGCAAAAGCAACCTCATTGATATGAAAAAGATAACCTAGTTCATTCAAACACACACACATACACATCAACTTCCCTCCTCTCTCAACTTTCTCACCTCCCCTCTACCATTCCAGAAGGGCCTCACAATTTGTAAAGGGAAAAAAATCTTTTAAAAGAAAGAAGAGAGAGAGAGAAAGAAAGAAGGGGATAAAGGCAAAGCTAAGCTGATTGTGCATTGATGATTTAATTATGAAGTAGCCAGACTTAGACTAATCTTTTGCTTTACATTCACATTCCAAACGTGTTGCTATATTAAACACCACCACAGTTTAACATTTGAAATATTGGCCAGTTTTATTCCATGTCCACCACACTTGGTTTCTTATCATCTTCATTTCCAGGATAAATTTGAAATATTAATTACTTAAAATATGTCATCATCATCATTGTCATCACCAGCAAGAGATTTGTGTGTGTGTGTGTGTAGGTGTGTGTTTTTGTGTATAGTTGTTTGACCTATTCAAATAACCACTCAAATCTTCCTCAACAAATCCCTCCTACTGTTTTCATTTAAATGGAATTTCTATATTTAGTTCTACTTCTACATACTTGTGAGTGAACCAATGAGAAAGTCTCTCAGTAATCATGCAATCTGGTACAATTAGTAGCATCCAAATTTTCCTTTGACTCGTGTTCTGTCATCTTGTAAGAGGAGAGGATATATTTTAATGTCCTGACGTGTCCTGTCTCCTTATAAGAAATAAAGTCAGGCCACATTGTTCTGCATACCACTAAAAAACAAAGATGGGATTGGATGGTAGGGTTGGACTGCCATTGATCACAAGTTTGCACAATTAGTGTTGACCTGAGGTTAAAACAACAATAACATGCTATACTCAAAAGCAAAACAAGCCAACAAAGGAACCTCTGTACAAAAGTGAATTGAATTAGTATTGCAGGCTCATATCCACTAGTATATCCACACCTTTATACATCACTCACTAAAGTAATACACTGATGTGTTTGCATCATTGCCCAGCTTTTCAGGGATAACTTCCTCAGTCCATTTCTCTAAGTGCAACTATCCACCTTTCTTGTAACATTGTCCCAATTTCTAGAATAAGCTTTTTTTAGTCAAAAGAAATCATCACCAGCACTATACTCCTCCTCCTCCTCCTCATCGTCATCGTCGTCGTCATCATCATCGTCATCTTTGCCATTGTTTTTATTGCTGGTTAGCTGCAGGTCATATCTGATCAAGCAAAGCAGGCTTCCGATCAAAGACATTCCAACAACATCCAATCTGTCTTTTATTTTTGACAGACTATCTAAGACAACATTACACAATGTGTCCTTTTGTTTTTAGATGATAAGATGTGATTTGAAGATCTGGCTACTATTTCTTGCATGTTGAGCAACTGTTCAGAAGTTCTCACTTGTTCGTCATCTTGTAAGAAATTTGGCATTTGGTTTAGGCTAGACCCTTCTTAAGTTTATAGGAATTGGGATGAGGTTACAAGAAAAGTTGATAGTTGCACTCAGAAATGGGCTATGAAGAAGTTATCCCTAAAAAGCTGGGCAATGATGCAAACACATACATTGCCTCCACTATATATATTATTACCTGACCCTAAGGTGGTGAGCTGGCAGAATTGTTAGGATGCCAGGCAAAATGCTTAGCAGTATTTCATCTTTACATTGAGTTCACATTCCACTTTGCCTTTCATCCTTTTGGGTCAATAAATGAAGTACCAGTTGGGTTGATGTAATCGACGCATCCCTTCCCCAAAAACTTCGAGCCTTGTGCCAATAGCAGAAAGGATTATTATTATTATTATTGTTCAGTAGTTTTAGTTTTATAACGTGCTTTCACTTCACTACCGAGCGCAGCTCTGTGCGCCTTGGGTATGTGCTGTGGTTTGCTGTGGTGCTTTTATGTTTACTGTATTGAAAGTGTTTTGCATAGAATGTGTGCAGTACCCAGTAGTGCAATTTTCTGTATGTTGCATATTATTATTATTATTATTATTATTATTATTATTATTATTATTATTATTAGTTTATATAAAGGACTGGTAACTCAGCAGAAATGTAATAGATAGAAAGATGAGTTCTTAACTTTTGTATACGATTGCCACAATCCATCACTAAGGTAAACATAGCTGACGTAATCCATCACCACGGCCAACTCAGTGACAAAAAGCGCAACTCAAAAGTAAGGACCAATAAATAAGTTACTTTCGAGTTGCGCTTTTTGTCATTGAGTTGGCTGTGGTGATGGATTACGTCAGCTATGTTTACCTTAGTGATGGAATTTGGCAATCATATACAAAAGTTAAGAACTCATCTCTCTATCTATTATTATTATTATTATTATTATTATTATTATTATTATTATTATTAAGGTGGCGAGCTAGCAGAATCATTAGCATACCGGGAAAAATGCTTAGCAGCATTTCTTCTGTCTTCACTTTCTGAGTTCATATTCAACTTTGCCTTTCATCCTTTCAGGGTTGATAAAATAAATACCAGCAGAGGACTGGGGTCCATGTAATCAATTTAACCTCTCCTTCGAAATTACTAGCCCTGTGCCAAAATTTGAAATCATCATCATCATCATCATTATTACGGACAAAACCCTATGTAACCTTCGTCCTGTCTTTGTCCTTACATGTTTTTGATTGATATTAGCTATTGTGGCCAATAAAACGAATTAATCATCATCATCATCATCATCATCATCATCATCATCATCATCATCACCATCACCATCACCATCATCATCAACAACAACAACAAGGAGGCAAGCTAGCAGAATCATTAGCATGCCAGGCAAAATGCTTAGCGGAATTTCATTCATCCTTATGTTCTGAATTCAAATTCCAGCAAGGATAACTTTGCCTTTCAGCCTTCTGGAGTTGGTAAATTAAGTATCAATAAAACACTGGGGTCAATGTAATCAACTTACCTCCTCTTCTGAAATTTCAGGTCTTGTGCCTTTAATAGAAAGGATTAATATCATTACTATTTGAATTGTTGTATTTCACTTAAGAGTTGCATTAGACTGATTCTGTTGTTGAAAAATGTTTTGCTGCCTCCCTCACTAAAAATATTTGTGTCTGCTTGCACTCTACAGATGTGGCTGCCATTCCAGAGCTAGAAGATCAACCTGATGAAGATCTGATCCCACAGGTTGCTGATGCCCCAATGTAGGTACTTCATTTTTCTTTGCACACACATTCACACACACGCGCGCACGCACACACATGCACACACACACACACACATGCACACACACACACATTCTTATGCTTCCACATGCACAAGTTAAGGCACACCATACATGGACTTTCCTCTGGAAAAGCTGCATGCACCTTCTTATATCGACATAACTACATACACACACACACATGTAGGTATACACACATATACATAAGCCAATGAGGGATGCTCTATGTGATTGCACAACCTGCTGGAAATACTGGTTAAATCACACTCAAGTCATACCCTACCAAATAAAATAAAAAGGAAGGGCATATTAATGTAATTAGAGACAGGGTCGTGACCCTCTCTTTACTCCCTTTACTTGTTTTAGACATTTGACTGGGACCATGCTGGAGCACTGCCTTTAGTCGAGCAAACCGACCCCAGGACTTATTCTTTGTAAGCCTAGTACTTATTCTATCGGTCTCTTTTGCCAAACTGCTAGGTTATGGGACGTAAACACAACAGCATCGGTTGTCAAGCAATGTTGGAGAGACAAACACAGGCACACAAACACACACACACACACACACACATATATATACATATATACGACGGGCTTCTTTCAGTTTCCGTCTACCAAATCCACTCACAAGGCTTTGGTCGGCCCGAGGCTATAGTAGAAGACACTTGCCCAAGGTGCCACGCAGTGGGACTGAACCCGGAACCATGTGGCTGGTAAGCAAGCTACTTACCACACAGCCACTCCTGCACATGACTAGAAAACTTTTAACTAAGATCCACTTAATTAAGGTTAACATGGAGCTAAAAACATCACATGTACACACTCACTTTCTTTCACACTCTCTTTTAATCCTCCTCTTTTTGTTAAGAGAACTATAATAAAAAATGTTACCATTCATGGCTATCCTGGGTTTTTTTTCAGACAAATTATAAACAGAATGTTCTTCCATTTTATAAGAAAAAGTGAGATTTGTGAAAGATTTAGCTGTTATTTCTATGAAGCCTATTGACCTTGTATGTGTTCCATTGTTGGGGCATTGTATTATGATTGTTATTGTTGCTGCTGTTGCCGTTGCTGTTTCAGTCTGCACTAATTTCTTCTCGAGCTGAGCTATTGTTTATGACAACCGATCAAATTTTTAGGAGCAACTAACCAGCACATTCTGCTCTTTAGATCTGCCATGTTTTCACTGTCAACTTCTGTGATGCAGTGGTTGGTAAAAGTATTCAGTGTTGTCGTCATCATCATCATCATCATCATCATCATCATCATCATCCATCATCAAAACATTTCCCATTAGCACTCCTACTACTCTCAACATCATCACCTTCTTCAACACCATCAGAGCCATCATGACCATCATGACCATCATCATCATCATCATCACCATCATCATCATCATCATTACCATCTTCTTCAATATCTCTACCATCAACATCATCTTCACTGACCTCTCTTCCATCCAGGTCTTCATCATCATCATCATCATCATCATCATCATCAACATCCTCATTGTTATCTTCATCTTCATCATCAGTAAACTTTATGTGTCAAGTTATAAAAGGTTAATGTATTGCAAATATCTACAACACACTAGTTTCTGCTTTAATGAACAATGCTGACAAAATCAGGGAAAACGGTGGGAATGTGGGAGAATGATGAAGTGAGTGGGGAGATGGCAAAGATGGCTTTGTGTTTGTTGTTGTTCTTGTTGTTATTTTGTTGGTCAAGTGGACCTATGGTCATCACTATTCCAGTTGTAACCACTTTTATCTTTTGCTTGTTTCCATCATTGGACTGTGGCCGGCTCGGTCAGATAGACTGACCCAAGTACTTATTTTTTTAACTTTTTTTTTTTTAAGCCTGTTATTTCTTCTATCTGTTTCTTTTTGATAAACTTAGCAGTTTGGCAAACTTTTTTGTCAGACTGCTAAGAACATAAACAGACCAATACCAGTTGTCAAGTGGTGGGGGACACAGACACAAACACACACGCACACACACACACACACACACAC
>NC_068991.1:22370811-22372051 GCF_001194135.2 Octopus bimaculoides
ACACACACACACACACATACGTGTAAAAGGTGTGAGCTGGCAGAAACGTTAGCACGCCAGGCGAAGTGCTTAGCGGTATTTCGTCTGCCGCTATGTTCTGAGTTCAAATTCCGCCGAGGTCGACTTTGCCTTTCATTCTTTCGGGGTCGATTAAATAAGTACCAGTTACGCACTGGGGTCGATATAATTGACTTAATCCGTTTGTCTGTCCTTGTTTGTCCACTCTGTGTGTAGCCCCTTTTGGGTAGTAAAGAAATAACATACATGTGTACAGGGTGGCCCAAAACTAGGTTTACAGTTATCACTAAGGCACTTGAAATTTCTTTTAAAACATTTTATTACATTTAAATTTCTATCTTACAGTTAACTAGATTAGCATAGAATAATGGTTTCATATTTTTTTATAACGAAGATCTAAATTATTAATATATGAATGCGAAAGTGATAGTTGAATAACTGTAAACCTACTTTTGGGCCATCCTGTATATGACAGTCTTCAGTACAGTTTCTGTCTACCAAATTCACTCACTTTATTTAGCCTGGGGCTATAGTAAGAGACTTTTGCCCCAGGTGGTGCAAAGTGAGACTGAACCCAAAACCATATGATTGAGAAACAAGCATTTTAATCACACAACCACCAGGGTATTTGTTTTCTCTTTTCTTTTTTGTTTTATGCATAGTTTATCCAAGCTATATTGTGCATCACAACAACTGAGATGGATTGGTAATCCTCCTCCATGTTTAACAGTTGGAAAAAGGCAGTCTGGATCAAATGCTTCTTTTGGCTGACTCCATATGTATACTCGGCTGGTGATCGGAAATAGGGTAAAGGATGACTCGTCTGAGAAAATAACATTCTTCCACTATTCTAGGGACCAATTCTGTAGGTTTTACTCCACTCTAAATGCTTTGGTTTTGAAAGTAGTGGTTTTCTGATTGCAGCCTTCCCATGAAATCCAGCTTTGTGCAGTTCCCAGCAAACAGTTTTTGTGGAAACTGGGTTCTTAAGGTGATCATTAAGCTCTGCAGTAATTTTGGGAGCTGTGCTTTTGTGATCCTTTCTAACAATTCATGTAAGAGTCCGACGGTCCCTATCTGAAAGTTTTGGTTTTCTTCTGAAGTTTTATTTCAATGAGGAAGTTTTTCCCTCTTTCCCAAAGGCTGCCATTACTTTCAAGATTGTACTTTTTGATACACCAAACATTTCAGCTGTTTTTGTTACGCTAGCACCTGCCATACG
>NC_068991.1:22372783-22374716 GCF_001194135.2 Octopus bimaculoides
ATATATATATGTATATATACACACACACACATACACACACACCTTTCAAGCATTGGGCCTCACAGAGGCAAAGTGGATGAGTTCCTCGTGGAGGCAAAGTGACTTGAGCTCCTTTCAAGCGTTGGGCCCCAGGGAGGCAAAATGGCTGAGTTCCTTTCGAGTGTTGGGCCTCGCAGAGGCAATGACCGAGACCATTGGCATTATGACGTGCTTGAGAAGACCCATCAAGCTGAGCAAAATTGCAGTGATGGCAGACATTGATGTCACGCAAATGGCACCCATGCTGGTGGCACGTAAAAGCACACATTACACTTTCAGAGTGGTTGGCATGAGAAAGGGCATCCAGCCATAGAAAATCATGCCAAATCAGATTAGAGTCTGGTGCAGCCTTTCAGCTTACCAGCCCTGGTCAAACTGCCCAACCCATGCCCACATGGACAATGGACGTTAAATGATGATGATCATCATCATCGCACACACACACACACACACACACACAAACTCTCAAACACACGTGCTCACACACACGCACACACATGCATAAATGAGCTTCTTTCAGTTTTTGTCTACCAAATCTATTCACTAAACTTTGGTCAGCCCAGAGCTATAGTAGAAGACAATTGCCCAAGGTGCCATGTAATGGGACTGAACATAAGACCCTGAAGTCAGATTGACTTACAAGACTATGCATTAAAGTTTTTGCCAACAAAACCATGTACCTTAACAGTGGATTAAGTTTAAGTGTAGAGTATAATAAACTCTCTCCTCCCTCCTCAGTCTCCATTTCTCCCCACTTCCTAGGATGTTTAACCTGTATTGTTGCAAATGTTTCTACAAGTGGGCACATGTACATGCTGCCTCCTTTGACTAACACATTCAGGCTAATAATAAAGCAGGAATGATAAGATGAAGCCAATTATTATGAGAGACAGAGAGGTATTTACCAAAAAGTTGGCCATCACTAAATATGTGCTGAGTAAAGTAAACAGTTGGCAGTGGTTGATGGATTTTCTGCAGTGATTGTGCTGCTTTTTTTTAATATTTTTATTCATTTATTGTTGTTGCCCATGCACAAAACAAGCCTGTAACTTATTATAAATGTTTTATTTATTTGCTTGCATTTCTTTTGTTGTTGCATTCCATCTGTTTTACCTTTTTTTTTTCATGCTAGCACTGGGAGAATTTGCATTGCTGCAAGCTCTACTATGTAGTAAGCAGCTTGCTTCCCAACCACATGATTCTGAGTTCAGTCCCACTGTACGGTGCCTTAAGCAAGTGTATTCTGCTACAGCTCTGGGACAACCAAAGCCTTGTGAATGGATTTGATAGAGGGGAAACTGTGTGGCAGCCTGTTGTAATATATATATCATCGTCATCATTATCATCATCATCATTTAATGTCCATCTTCCATGCTGTCATGGGTTGGACAGTTTGACAGAAGCTGGCCAGGCAGAAGACTGCACTGGCATCTGTGTCTTTTTTGGCATGGTTTTTATGACTGGATACCCTCCCTAACCCTAACCACACAGCAGAGTGGACTGTGTGTATGTATATATACATATATATTTATATATATATATATATATATATATGAATTTAAACTGGTGGTCCACACTGACGAAGCTCAAGGTTGAATAACCAAAAGCAGAAACCTGGTTTGTGGATATCCGTAATTGCATAACATTTTTATTTGTGTTGTTAAATGTTTTAATTCGGTCTGTTTTCCTCGCATACTGTTTTTCTCTGTTATAGTGGTGCGCTACGGTGGATTATTTAAGACTTGGCTCTTATTTCTAGCATCTGCTCATTAAGCATCATTACGATATTTCATAGCTCGATAAAGCTATCATAACTGCGTTCCACCAATGCTACTACTGGTGATATCATCAAATTTTGAATTTATCCACAGATGATATGAACAGTAGTGACATC
>NC_068991.1:22374726-22375073 GCF_001194135.2 Octopus bimaculoides
TGTTTATTATTAACAGCAAGTTGGTCATCTTCACTTCTTACAACCATTTCAATAAATACTCTTTCTCAGTCCTTGAACCCCAACTCAAACGAAACTTACAGAAAGCTGAAAAGGAAAGTGCAGACTGCTCTAAGGAAAATTAAACAGGGATGGTGGAGTGATAGAGCAAAAGGGGCACAAGAAGCAGCTGATAGAAATGATGTCATGGGTTTGTACGGCCGTTTTCGTGCGGGTGACACGTAAAAGCACCCACTACACTCTCTGAGTGGTTGGCGTTAGGAAGGGCATCCAGCTGTAGAAACTCTGCCAAATCAGACTGGAGCCTGGTGTTGCCATCCGGTTTCACC
>NC_068991.1:22375083-22380433 GCF_001194135.2 Octopus bimaculoides
ATCCAGCTGTAGAAACTCTGCCAAATCAGACTGGAGCCTGGTGTTGCCATCCGGTTTCACCAGTCCTCAGTCAAATCGTCCAACCCATGCTAGCATGGAAAGCGGACGTTAAACGATGATGATGATGTTAAGGAGGTATGTGGCCCAAAATCTTCCTCAGTAGCTGCAATGAGAACAGCAAATGGACGTTTTCTTCTGACTGACACCACTTCTATTCATAAGCGTTGGGTGGAACATTTTTCTGCACTTTTGATAGACCATCATCCGTTGACATAAGGATGATAGAAAAAATTGAACACCTTCCAGTTATAGAAGAGACGGCATTTGAACCAACTCTAAATGACATTGCTTTGTAGATTTGCATAAAGCATTCGATACTGTTAATTGAAATGCTCTGTGGCTAATTCTAAGGAAAATAGGTTGCTCAGAAAAATTTGTAAACATGGTCAAGACTTTGCATCAAGTTATGAAAGCTAGAGTTAATTTTGGTGGTAGGCTCTCTGAATCTTTTGCTGTGGAAAATGGAGTAAAGCAAGGAGACCTTGATGCACCCACCCTTTTTGCAATATACTTTGCTGTTGTGTTGTCACATGCTTTTCAAAACTCTGAGGAGGGTATTTACATAAAATATCGAACAACAGGGAATGTTTTTAATCTGACCAGACTGAAATTCAAAATGAAGGTTTTTACTTCACTCATTAGGAAACTTTTGCATGCTGACGATTGCGATCTTGTCAGTCATTCTGAAACAGGTTTGCAATCTCTTGTATCTGCATTTGACTCAGCATGTAATGATTTTGACTTGACCATCAACTTGAAAAAAAAACAGTTGTAATGCATCAACCTGTGTGTGGTGCTGTTTGTAACCCCTCTAAAATTTTTGTTAAGGGAAAGTTACTTGAGACTGTCGATTCGTTCGTCTACCTTGGAAGCTCTGTTCAAAATTATGGAAATCTTGATACAGAAATACAGCTGTGAATTCAAAGGGCAGCAAAAGCATTTGGTGGCTTGGAGTCACATGTTTGGTGCCAGCTACATTTAAATAAGAATACAAAGATGGCTCTGTACAAATCATTTGTCTTACCATTCTTGTTGTATTCCTGTGAAACTTGAACTTGTTACGAAAGGCATTTTAAACTGTTAGAACAATTCCACCAAAAATGCCTTCATCGCATTTTAAAAGTTAAATGGAGTTCTTTTACTCCAAACACAGACATCCTTGCATGTGCAGGCATCACCTCAATTAAAGCTATGATTTTGAGGAACCAATTGAGATGGTGTGGCCATATTGTTCGAATGGCAGATGAACACATGCTGAAACAACTGTTTTATGGTAAGCATGCAGAGGGGAAACACTATTGGCATAAACCTAAAAAAAAAAGGTTTAAGGACAGCATAAGGACTACTATGAAGTCACTTGGAATGGTTCCAGAAGATATAGAAACCCTTACTTCGGACCGAATTGTTTGGCAAACAAAGGTGTGGAGTGGAGTGAAAGCATTTGAAGAGGCCAGGATAACACAAGTAAGACTCAAAACAGATATAAAGAAGAATGTAACAATTGAGAAGGTGAATGACAATGACCTTTTTGTGTGCACAGTCTGTGACAGACCATGCCTGTCTTTTGCTGGCCTCAAATCTCACCTGCAAACGCATGGAAAACAAACTTCCACCAAACTATTCTGCCTATATATCTGTGCACACCTTTGAATGCAGTGTATGCCAGAAGATTTGCAAATCCAATGGAGGCCTCAAAAGACATGTTAAGATCCACAAAGAGCAAAACTTATCTGCAGGTATTGGTGGTCCAAATCAGAGGTGCAATCTATGTGGGTGTCTTTTCAAAGCATTGTCCAATTTAAAAAGCCACATGAGACGCCATGATGATGCTAAGGTGTAGGTACAGGAGGTGGTCAAACTCTGTATAAGGAGTAGAGAACCACCATACACACACACACACACACACACACACACACACACACACATATATATATATGAACAAACTTATTTCTATAATCAAACTTAGAGACACAGAATGAGCTGGTATTTTACAGAAAATGAAGTAAATCTTGAACACAGAATAGCTGTGAAAACAGCTTCAGAAACTGGGTAAAAACCCCAGAAGAGGGAAATAATCACCAGCAGGTGGCTGCAGAGAATTAAACCCTGTACCTCTCAGATACCTCTCAGCCGGTATCTGAGACATACTGGGAGTGATTCTCTGTAGCCACCAATTTTTCTGTTTTCACAGCTATTCCACATTCAAGATTTACTTTAGTTTGTGTGTGTGTGTGTGTGTATGCAAGTGGCTTTGTGTTTGTCCCCCAACACCACTTGGCAACTGGTGTTGGTTTCTTTATGTCCACATCACTTGGTGGTTCAGCAAAAATGACCAATAGAATATGTACCAGACTAACAAAAAAGAAAACTTAAGTACTAAGATTGATCTGTTCAACTAAATCCTTCAACTAAATCCCCCAGCATGGTCACAATCCAATGACTGAAACAAGTAACAGATAAAAGATGAAAGATAACCTCTTTTTTCCATCTGTTCAAGGATGTCTGCCAATGGAATCCCATCCCAACAAATATCCTTTTAACTGTCATTGACATGGATGTCATTAATCTGAAAAGTATGTGTGAGATATTTGTATGTATTTACGTCCATATGAGTAGGTGTTTGCAGCTTCATTCAAGAGGAAAGTCCATATATGGTGTACCTTAACTTGTGTATGTGGAAGCATGTGTGTGGTATGTGTGTAAAAAGTGAGAGAGAGAGATGCATGCAGACTGAGACAAATTGTGTGTGTGTGTGTGTGTGGGTGCATGTCAAAGAGAGTGGTAGATAGACAAACAGATAGAGGGAGAGAGAGAGAGAGAGAGACATACTGAGATTGTGTTAGTGTGCTGTGTGTATGTGAGTGTGTGTGAGAGAGGGACAGAAAGAAAGACAAAAGGAAAAAGTTTCAGACAGATAGACACAGAGAGAGAAGGGGGGGAAGAGTGACTGACAGACAGGCAGACACAGAGACAAAGTGTGCGTGTGTGTGTGCGTGTGCGTGTGTGTGAAATACAGGTGTGGCGAGATTCAGAAAAAAGAAACTGAGAACATAGTCGATCAGAAAGAGTGAGAAGTCAAACTGAGAGAGAACAGGAAATTCTGATGAAAGCAAAATGAATAATTTGAATGAAAAAGAGCAGGAAGTCAAATTAAGAGTGAGAATTCCGAGAGAGGGAGAGTGTATGTGCTTGTGTTTGTGTGTGTAATGGAGTGTCTGTCTCTTAGAGTGCGTAAAGTGTTCAGCTAAAAATGTGTGTGTGTGTGAGTAAATTCTGACAGTGAGAGAAAGAGAAAATTTGAGTCTTACTGAAAGTGACAGTGTGAGACAGTGGTTCTCAAAGGATGTGCTGTAGAACATCATTGTGTCACATGAGGTATCTGGACGGGATGTGTCATTGTCCTCGTCATCGTTTTACCATCCACTTTTCCATGCTTGCATGGGTTGGATGGAATTTGGTTGAGGCAGATTTATCTATAGCTGGATGCTCTTCCTGTTTTCAATCCTTACCCCACTATTGCCAGTAAAGTAAGATTTCCCCCATGACCAGACATGCTTTCACAGAAGATTTAGAACAAAGCGACACTGTTTGCATAATGGAGGCATTTGTTTATGACTATTGCACATTGTCAAAGTAAGGAGACAGTATCTCACCCACACACACATGCAGGTTTGTTTATGTCTCCATAACTTAGCAGTTTGACAAAAAGGAACCACTAGATGTACAGTAATCACTCGCCATATCTTGGTTCGCCTATCATGCCCTCAGTACATCACAGATTTTTCTGACTAATAAATGTAAATTTATATCGTGGACTCCTCAGTATATCGTGGGTTTCTGTGGCCAATAGGTAATTATATTTTTTTAGATTTTAATTATTTCTGTTGTAAAATAAGCATTTTCATACCAAAAAATTAATAAATTAATAAATAAAAATATAGTACAGTACTGCACTGTATAACACATTAATAAAAATATATTAAAAGAAAATATGTAGTGTACTGTAGATGAGTGTAGAGGCACATGGCTTAGTGGTCAAGGTGTCAGCATCATGATCGTAAAATTGTGGTTTCAATTCCTGGGCCAGGCGACGTGTTGTGTTCTTGAGCAAAACACTTCATTCCACGTTGCTCCAGTCCACTCAGCTGGCAAAAATGAGTATAATGTTGAAATCTCCAAACTATGAGATAAGGCATGATTAATTCAAAACAATGTGAATAAATAAGCATTACATTTGACAGAAGAATCTGAATACTAAAGGATTAAACAGGACGTTTGTATTATAGAATCAAGGTTGGTCTCAAGTGGGTTGGTATCAAAAGGGTCAGAGGAGGCTGAGCAAGCAGCAGCAACAGCTGTCATGACACTTTCTCAGGGCTTCTGCCAATGGTAAGAGGAAGTTGTCCTCAGACTGAGGTCTTTGCCACTGGTATGCCACTGGCCAGTTGATGACATTCAATTGAACAATGGATTAAGTCTACCAGCTGTGAATAAATTTACAACCTATAATTAAATATATCACCCTTAGCCCTTTAGCGTTCAGATTACTCTGTCAAACATAACACTTATTTCTTCACATTGGTTCGAATTTATCCTTCATTATCTTGGAGCCTTGAAATTTTGATTATGTGACTGTATGCATTTTAGGCTAACACTGCAGGGTAGGTATGAGAGACTGGATCTGGCATTTGAGCATTAAACAAGAAAAATATTTTGGCTGGATATGGCCAGTTTAAATGCTAAAGGGTTAATTTTGCTAAGATAAGGAACTATGGCATAAGGAGAAGGAGAGAAAAAGGGCGAGTGTGACGAACCTGTGTGGTAAGAAGTTTGCTTCCATCATCACATGGTTCTGAGTCCATTCCCACTGCATAGCAACTTGGACAAGTGTCTTCTACAATAGTCTCAGGTCAACTAAAACCTTGTGGGTGGATTTGGTAGACAGAAACTGAAAGAAGCCAATCGTGTGTGTGGGGGGGGGTATCCATATGTATCAGTGTTGGTGTGTATATGTCCCTGTAACTTAGAGACTAATAGGATACTCTTTACTTGTTTCAGTCATTTTTGACTGCGGCCATGCTGGAGCACTGCCGCCTTTAGTCGAGAAAATCGACCCCAGGACTTATTCTTTGTAAGCCCAGTACTTATTCTATCAGTCTCTTTTTGCCGAACCGCTAAGTTACGGGGACGTAAACACACCAGCATCGGTTGTCAAGCAATGTTGTGGGACAAACACAGATACACAACACACACACACACATATATATATATATATATGTATGTGTGTGTA
>NC_068991.1:22380449-22387311 GCF_001194135.2 Octopus bimaculoides
ATATATATATATATATATACATATATACGACAGGCTTCTTTCAGTTTCCGTCTACCAAATCCACTCTCAAGGCTTTGGTCGGCCTGAGGCTATAGTAGAAGACACTTGCCCAAGGTGCCACGCAGCGGGACTGAACCCGGAACCATGTGGTTGGTAAGCAGGCTACTTACCACACAGCCACTCCTGTGCCTAGTTAAAGTACCAAGTTTAAAAACAAGAACTAGGATCAATTCTTTGACTAAAATTCTCTAAGGCAGTGCTCCAGTATGGCCACAGTCAAATGACTGAAACAAGTAAAAGAATAAAAGAAAGAGTGGGGAATCAGATTCAGTAAAAGTGGAAGGTCAGGCTTAGAGAACTGAGAAGATAATCAAAAAATTGTGTGAATGAAAGAATAAAATTGGAAAGTCAGCCTGAGTGATGAGAAAAATAAAACAGTAGAACATTGGGGTATAGGGGTGGGAGGATAAATGATGGTCTGTATAGGTAAATAATAAGTATTAAAAAACTGAAAATGGGAAATGTGCTAATATGCCATGAGACCCTAGTCTGAAGCAAATGGTACTTTTCTCCATCTCCTCATACAGCCTGCCCAAAACATTGAATTGCTGCTCCTCCTCATGTTTGCCCAATCCAAAATCAAACCTCAGATTTCTCTACCTCCTTGCAACATAATAATTTATTTCTCTTTGTGAACTTTTTACAAGTGATAGGAAGGTCACTTTGAGTGAGGAAAGGGTTCTAAAGAGAATGGAGGGGGTGAAATAGAGGTAAACAAGTTACTTGTACACTTAGAGGTTAAGAGAGGGAGAGAGAGAGGTGGGGAACAAGAATGATTACAGTTTAGAATTGAGATAAACTGTAAAAGAGAGAGAGAGAGAGAAAGAATGTTTGTGTGTGTGTGTGTGTAAGAAAGATGAATTACATGAATGGTTGAGTAAGGAGAAAAGAGAATCTTGGAAAGAGAAAATGTGAGAGGAAAGTAAGTCTAAAAGAAAGGAAAGGAAGATCATAAAAGTGTGAGAAAGACACGAGATGAATATATGAGATTGGTACAAGAGAGAAAGAGTGAAATGAGACTGCGTGCATGTGTGTGTGTGTGTATGTGTGTGTGGCATATGGGTGTGTATGTGTGAATGAGAAGATGAGAATGTGAATATGAAAGAATTATTTACTATGTATGTGAGACAGAAGTGAGTGAGTATGTGTGTGAGAGAGGAAGTGTGTGTGTGTGTGTCTATGAATAAGAAAGAAAGAGAGCACATGTGTATGTGGTGTGTGTGTATAAGATAGTTTATAGTTTATAGGTGTGTGAGAGAGAGAGAGATAGAGAGAAAGAGTCTGTGTGTGCACGTGTGTGTGTGATGGTAGGTGTGTTAGGGAGGGAGAGAAAGAGTGTGTGTGTGTGTGTGTGGTGTGGCATGCCTCTTAAAGAGAGAGAACATGTTTTCACATATGTTAATAATCTCGCCCCTCTGGCCACTACCCCCACCTCCCCACCTTGGCAGTGAGCCAAGGTGGATGTCTTTGGCGGAAGATAGCATGAAATTCTGGAATTCAACCGTTAAACAAATCTCCCCTGTATCGCTATTCATAATAATTGTTTGTAACTATCATTGAAGAATTTCTCTATCAATCACCATTCCTGTGGTGTTGTCTTAGAATAGTATCTGTTTCCTCAGCAGTAGTTCTACCTTGGAATTTGTTTAGTTTTTTTTTTTGTTTTGTTTTTTGAGATTTATAACATCAGTTAGCCAGTTCAGTGCTAAAATTTGCATTTTGTTTTATTTATGTGTATTATTTATATTTTATTTCATTTGCTCTCGGTGTCATCATCGTTGTTGTTTAGACTGCACACACACACACACACACACACACACACACACACGCATGTAGGTCAACCCAGACCAAGCAGACTTATAATCAAATGCATTTTAGTCATGATTATCCCATCTCTTTAGGTTGTGTTATCATCATCATCATCACCAGCACCCACTACACTCTCGGGGTGGTTGGCGTTAGGAAGGGCATCCAGCTGTAGAAACTTTGCCAGATCAGATTGAACCTGGTGCAGCCTCTGGCTCACCAGTCCTCAGTCAAAATATCCAACCCATGCCAGCATAGAAAGCAGACGTAAAACAATGATGATACATACATACATACATAAATACATGCATGAATAAATAAATGAATGAATAAATGATGTGTTTCCTTCAACTTCCATCTATTAAATCCACTCACAGGGCTCTGGTCATCCGAGGACTATAGAAGACACTTGTAAGACTGAACCCCAAACCAAGTGATTGAGAAGTGAACTTCTTAGCCACACAGCTGTGCCTACTATCTATCTTTTACTTGTTTCAGTCATTAGATTACAGCCATGCTGGAGCACCACCATGAAAAATTTTAGTCAAACAATTGACCCCAGTACTTATTTTTAAAGCCTGGTACTTATTCTGTCGGTTTGTTTTGCCAAACTGCTAAGTTACAGGAACATAAACAAGCCAACACTGGTTGTCAAGTGATAGTGTGGGACAAATAGAGACACAAAGACACATGCACATGTAACCACATGTGAATCATTGGCGATTTTCTTCCTCCATCTTCCCTTCTATTGGACTTTCCTCTGTTTCCGAAGAAGAGCATCTACTCGAAACATTAAACCATCTTTCTTTCCTTTCCTGAGTGTCTGCTAATACATTATATGTACCACATCCTTGTGTTGTTGTTTTTTTGGATTCTTTTTGGATTTACTTTTATATATATATATATATATATATATATATATATATATATATGACAAGCTTCTTTCAGTTTCCATCTACCAAAACTACTCAAAGCTTTGGTCAGCCCGAGGCTATAGCAGAAGTCACTTTCCCAAGATGTCACACAATAGAGGTGAACCCAGAACCATGTGGAATTATATTGGCTAATGTTTTCTTCTTTACTTAAAATAGCAAGGATATGTCGGCTAATGCTTCTAGCAAGACAGTTAGCCACATACAGCTTCTTCTCTCTTGTCTCATTGAGCCTTGTAGGTTTTATATGTTTTATGTCCACCCAACTCTCATTCTCTTGAAGCAGGTCATATTTTTCTGAGGAGAGTGTCAGACTTAACACTGTGAGCTAAGGAAATCCTCATCAGTTTTACAGTTTATGGCAATCCCTACTACGCTGTAGTTCCTATTGTAACACAAAGAGGACTTATCTGTCAAGAGTTGTTTGTCATGACACTAGAAGCAATACAGTATCAGTAGCACAATACAAACTGTCCACCTCTCAGCTGGTTATTTGTCAAAATTCAGAATCTGTAGAATCTGGTGAATGCACAGAAGATTTCAGAGAAGACTTCCATAAACTGAATTACTGTGAGAACTGAAGAACTTAATGTTTGAAGATCTTACCTTTTGTCTAGGCTTGAAGAAGAGAGAGAAAGTAGTGTTGTAGTTTTGGTTGTGGTACCCTGTTGACTCAGCCATTTATAGGGGTTCTTTGCTAAATTTTTAGGTGCCAGCTCTAACAAAATCTTGTTATTTCCTGTATTGGTGGTGGGGGCATATGTACTTACATACCTACAAGTGTGTGTGTGTGTATGTGTTTGTCACACTCAGCTATCATTGATAGTAAAGATATTAATGAGATTATAACCTGTCATCACATTTTGGTCTATAAGTGGCATAAATAAAACACATTTTAACCTTTTCACATTCAAATTTCTTTTGTCAAATCTAGTGCTTATTTATTCACATTTTTTTAATTAATCAAGAACTATCTTGTAACTTCATGATTTCAATGGTGTGTTTGTATATTTTAGAATGCCATTTTAGAGTAGGTATAGCAGGTTGGATCTGGCCAGTTTTAACATAAAACAGGTAGAATATTTGGGCCAGGTATGGCTTAATTAAATGCTAAAGGGTTAATAATATAATGTATAATATATATAATTAATATATAATACTACAATAATATAACAAATTACTGCACTATTGTGCAGTGTAACTTGCACTCACTCACCAGTTATCATAGATATAATTATCGAGTAAGTAGAGATAAAAAAGATAATCATGTATTTTACCAAATTAAAAGTAATTACTTTCTTACCAAACAACATTACCCCTTTTGATAACTACTTACCTGTGACTTCCCCTATCTCTGTGATGTAAACTTACTCTTCCAAAATGATCTGGATTTATAATCTTCCATAAAAATTTCATGTTTATGTCCTAAACACCAGCTTAATATGACAGTTATTTTACTAAATCCTTCATTATTTTCAAAATTAATTCAACAGAAATATGGTAACAAAAATGCTAATAAGAGGTGCCACAATAATTTCCACATTGAGTGAATCATAATTTGTGTTCTGGGAAGTAACTGTTGTGCTAGTGTTTTCTGCTGATCCTTAGCACCACAACTAGTGACATTTGGCTTGAGATTTCACTGAACTAAATAAGATTCACATGGCTTAACAAACTTAAGGGCTGATACATGATATGTCTTCATGTGACTGAATCTCCTCTCTCACTCAACAGTTCTAATGGGAATAAGTTGTGGACAGCTCAGTAATAGTTGTAAATCTTGGTAGCTCCAGCATTCATGATCTGCACATAATCTCTGAAAGTATTTATTATAGAGGAGGAAAAAAAGCTTAAGCCTCTTGCATAGAGATTATATTACTGCTTCTACATAATTTTCAGTATTTCAGCAGGCTCATAGCCTTCATTTAACTAGGATTTATGCATACATTGAGATTCAGAAGTCTGAGAGCTTTCAAAGATGTTTCTGTAAAATTATTGTGTTGGAAATTGTCTATAAGACGAGTAAGAAATGTAAATAAGTTAATGTAGACAATTTTGTTGCTGCTTGTTAAGGTAATTTCTTTCAAAATTCCATTTTTCAACTGTTTTTTAAGCTTCTAGAGTGTTTGTACCGAGCTCTTTCAGTCCATGCAGTGATCTTGTGTTCTATTGGATTAATTTGTCTGCATAAATAATCAATTCTGTTAACACTTTAACAGTAAACTAAATTCATGCAACATAAAAGTTAAGTCCAAAAGAAACTGTTCTGAGGAGAGTCTTTTTAAGCCAAGCCTTGTTTTATCCTTCATTTAATTTTCTTATCAAAATATTAAAAAGCAGCTTCATAATTCTGCCACACTGCTATAAGTATAACTGTCCGCCTAGTGCCCAGAACACAGTCTATTTATACAAATGTATTATTGTAGTTGAGATGCACATTCTGACAATTCCTTTTGATTTTGTGATGAAGTACAATTCATCAATAAATGAGTGAAAACTATCTTAATTCCATGAATTTCTCTCACCTACTGAAACTTCTAAGCTGGGATTAAGACATTGTCAAATTATCAAATCAGAGTAGTGTTCCTTGAGAATTGTTACAATGCTAGATTTTATACAAAACATTATGCTTGACCCATCACTAATAAATACTAAAAGTTTGTTTCAAGTAAACAGCATCAAACCCATAGTTGATGCTACAATTCAATAGATATTTAGCAATTTCTGATCAGACAGCCTAATTAGGTGTAAAAACATAAAATGGTAGTTACCTTTTTTATCACTTTCACATTTCAAATAAACTATTAGAGTGAGCTTAATACTTAGGCTTGTTGATTTATCAGTGAAAACAGAAATTTTGCCATTTATCTGCTTGATATGCTGGCAGATTTCCATTTTCATATAAATGGTTATGTGATTAATTATCTGTGTAGCACTAGTGCAAGAATGTAGTCAAATTCCAATGTCAATACCGTTTTTCTTTTGAAGTTCCAATAAGCCAAAGTGATCAAAGTCTGATCTGTTATTCTGAGCTAAATAATATGCTGAAAGAAAAATTGAACAACTTGTCTTTAGGTTTGAGGTGTTCATGGAGTTTCATAATTTTTCAAAAGCATTTTCACTGGCTCTAATTTCAGTATTTAGAATAACAATGCTGTTGGCTTTTGATTGTTTGTGATGAACATTTTCTTTTCCTTGGCCTGAGAAACATCTGTAGTTCATTTGACAGACTTGAACCCTTAGAATTGCTTGTATGTTACTCTTGTTACATCTCTACTTGCTCAAGATAAAAGAAACAAACAGTGTTTGTTAAGCAGTCATGGGGTTGTTAATGAGTAATCCACAAACCACTGTCTACTATTGTAATCTTATTAATGCAACTGAGTCAGAGCAGACAGCAAAACCAGCAGTGCACATCAAGGATTAGGGACAAGTTGTCTCTGAGTGCAGGTGTGAAACAGAGCTAAATTTCCTTTTCGTTGCTAATTAAGTTAGGGCACCAAAATTGTCTTTGCCTCTGGATGCTGATAACCCTTGCAACACCACTGGACAAACTGGAAATAATATGGAAAACATTTCTCCTGATGTAATATCCTCACTATCAGTAGCTTTAATAATCTCATGCATAACTTACTCTGTTGACAAACTTTTATTTCTTGCAAATTTTGACCTTTTTTTTTCTGATGTACATCAATTTTCTGAAACCTTTGGTTTCAAAGCCTTTTCATATTCTTCTATTCTTTTACTTGTTACAGTCATTTGACTGCGGCCATGCTGGAGCACCGCCTTTAGTCGAGCAAATCGACTCCAGGACTTATTCTTTGGAAGCCTAGTACTTATTCTATTGGTCTCTTTTGCCGAACCGCTAAGTTACGGGGACGTAAACACACCACCATCGGTTGTCAAACGATGTTGGGAAGGACAAACGCAGACACACACGCACATATATATACATATACATATATACGATGGGCTTCTTTCAGTTTCCATCTACCAAATCCACTCACAAGGCTTTTGTTGGCCCGAGGCTATAGTAGAAGACACTTGCCCAAGGTGCCATGCAG
>NC_068991.1:22387321-22407008 GCF_001194135.2 Octopus bimaculoides
AGGCTTTTGTTGGCCCGAGGCTATAGTAGAAGACACTTGCCCAAGGTGCCATGCAGTAGGAATGAACCCGGAACCATGTGGTTGGTAAGCAAGCTACTTACCACACAGCCACTCCTGCGTATTAAAAGTCAATAAAAGTATTATTGACTTTTCTGAACCAGGGGTGATCACCTTGGTCAACACACTCTAAATTAAACAAATATTAAATTTACTTAAATAGTTAAATGAAATACAGGTACCAATACATTAGTATAAATGATACAAGATTATTAATACTGCACTGTAATGGTACTTGTCTGTGCAAGGTATGAGAAAACTAGCCTGGTAGCAGTTCCTGCTTATAAATAAATGCAGGTGATAAGAGGCTCTGAACCATCAATGTCCAGAAAGTCAGTTGTGTTGTACCTGAATACTCAAAAGTAGAAATGTTGAGAATAAAAATTCTATAAATAGGTTTGGAAGATTTGGAAATAGTGGATTAGAACCAATGTAGGTAGTTTGCAGGAATTCTCATCACTCAACATCTGCCCATGCATGAGTAAATCCGTCACTTAGCAAGAATTAGTTTTAAATATATAAAACAAGGTTCAAGAAGCTTCAGTATTTACAAAAAAAAAAGGTTTATGCAAAAAATTGACAGTTTACAGAGGTACCAGAGTGGTGCTTGTACCCATGGTTATCTACACTCTCAACTCAAAACATTATGAGCCAACATAGGAACCCCGGTATGGTTGATCAACAAGTTAGAAATAGCAACCAAGTCTTTCTCAATACCATACCCTTAAAAAAAAAATAACTGAATGATACATTGGATAATGTAGTCTTAGATACATTGATTTGATGGATAAAAAAAAAAAAAAACAAGGAAGTCCCAGCTGGAACACTTTTATCATGTGCCTGCTTGCTCAGGTTTGACCTAGGGCTAAACAACAACAACAACTGGCCTTTAGGTCAGGGGACACCACTGAAAATTTTTCCAATCTTTAAATAATGGTTGAAGGAAGAAATACCTCTTAAGTGAATTAATTGCTTAGACTTCAATGTAAACAACAGTAGACATTGGAAGCACCATTAGAAGTCTCTCTCTATCAATTAATATATATAGAATAATTAAGTCACTCTTTTTCCAGGGTCCAGATCAGTAAAGTGTTGACCTACCGAGAATTGGACAATGACTTGAAGCAGGCTGCATTTCCTTCGCTGGTAAGTAGAGTTAATAACTTTCTATATAACCCCATGAATGTTATGAGAAATAACTTAATGACACCCTCATGGATATTAGTTGATATGCTGTCAGGTATTTTGGTAAAAATCTTGATTGATGATTTAGCTGATGTATGGGATGGGATATAGTATATGTGATATCATAGTGGATAACCTTGACTGATATCTTATAGTGATTTTATTTCATTAATGTCACATTCTCAATTTCTTGTTCCCTATCAGACTGAGGTCTTGTTCCTATTTTTTTTTTCTTGCCTTTAACCCTCCAATGTGGAGTATAGGCCACTTATAATTGAATTTCATGTCGCATAATTTTTCGCTTCTGTACTTATACTCTGCCATGAATGTCCCCCTTTCTCTAGTTCCTTTTTGTGTTCATCTACGCCACGAGTTCTTAGGCCTACCCTTCTTTCTATATTCATCCGGATTCCACTGTAAAGCACTTTTCGCTACATTTGGTGTGTCTTTTCTAATCGTGCTACCAATCCACATCCACTTATTTTTAAATATTTGCTCCCTAATTGAAACTTGATTTGTTCTTTGCCATAGCTCCATATTGCTTATGTGTTCGGGCCATCTAATTTTAAGTATACTACGCAAGCACTTGTTCCTATATAAGAAATAATTACTATTATCATCATTATTTAAGGCAGTGAAGGCAGTGAGCTAGCAGAATTGTTAGCACGCTGGGACAAATTGCTTAGCAGCATTTTCCCAACTATGTAATTCAAATGCCACCAGGGTCAACTTTGCTTTCATCCTTACAGGGCCAATAAAATAAGTGCCAGTTGAGCATTGGGTTTGATGTAATCAACTTACCCCTTTCCTGAAATTGCTGGCCTTGTGCCAAAATTTGAAACCATTATTATTCAGGAAGTGCAATCTCAGCCACAAATTACAAAGTGAAAATATTCAGATAAGCAACTTTTGTTTTCCAGCCTGACACTTTTTATACTTCATTTTATAGCACTAATTATAATTACTATTTTTATTCATTAATTTATCTATTTACCCATACAGTTTCATTTACTCCATGCCATGTGTTATAGTAAACTTAAGAAAGCCTATATTTAATTCTCTCTCACTTTAATGCTCCTTATAATTATTATTGTTGTTCATTTATTTATCTATTTAGTAACAAAGTTTTGTTTACTCCATGCCGTATGTTATGTTATAGTTATAGTGAAGTTAAGAAATGCAAATGTTCAACTCTTTTTCACTCTATAGCGCTCATTATAATTCTTACTATTATTCATTTAGTTATCTATTTAGCCACAAAGTGTCATTTATTCCGTGTTATAGCAAAGTTATGTAATCCAATTGTTCAATTCTGTTTACTCATGCTCTGAATCTTAAAAATCCCATCTCTTCAATTGTTTGCCTATTACCCATTATCTTATCCCAAAAGTTCCACTGTTTCCTCGACTATAGCCCTAATTCTTGAAAATTTCACCCCTCTCTCTCTCTCTCTCTCAGTTTGTTACCCACTTGCTTTGCCATGTTGATTGTTAATCAGTGGCTTTTGCTTTGTCTGTGTCTATGCTTCATCGGCTTCAGCTAGGGGATAGGGCAGTTATAGTGTTTTGTCATTCCACAGTGCACCCTCCCCCACCACTTATACTGGAAGTTTTTCTCCTCTAACCTCTACTGGAAGTCTCTCTCTCCTCTAAACCTCTACCAGATGTATTTCTCCTAAGCACCTATAACAGTTACCTACACAGAGGGTAGGGCTTTGTACCAGTTGAGGAGAGATTAGAGATATAGAGGGACAGGGATAGGTGTCTTGCTGTAACTTTAGCATTGTGTTTATGTATCCAATACAATGAAGAAAAGTTAAACAAGTATCATCATAAATAATTATTATTATTTCTCAGGACGGTGAGGTGGATTTAAAGATGTTAACCAGGTGCTTGTTACCAGAATCAGATCTGATTGAGGTGAGCTGATTGTTTCCTTAAAAATTTCTTTACAGTATATTTGTACGTTCATTCAGTTCAGTGTAAATTATCTGTTTTGAGCCAATTTACCAGAGTCCTTCACAATTTACAAAGGCAATATCCATGCATGCAGATATGTATGTATATGGGGGCTGTCAACTCACAGACAAATTATCTTATTCATAGTTGTTAAAGACAATGGATGGCAGCTATGCAAGTGCTGAAATTTAAAGTCAATAATACCAAACACAACTTTGCAAAGACTCTCACTCACAAAACTAAGTAATCCAGAAACAGGCAAGAGTAAAATCTCCAGTTTCACAATGAAGTGGGTGTTATGTCAGAATTTCTTTCTCCTAGAGACATATCTAAACTAAGACTGGAGGTCTCCTGACTGTTGATTGTATTGAGTTCATCCATCCTTTGACAGGTTTTGTTTTTCACCTCACAGGGTGTCTAATGTAAACCACTCTCCTTACCAAGCAGGCTTGCTAGTGTTGCTAGTTCAGTCACCAACAGCCTGAACATGCAGCAAGTTGTACCAGGTTACATGTTACCAGTAGCTCCATGAATGATCTGACACAATATACATGCATACGTTACCTCAAGCTAAGAAAGAAGCCTTGAACTGCCAGAATCACACATACTGTCTCAAAAAAAAAAACACAAAGAAAACAAAAAGACACATTGGATAATGTAGCTGTGGACACCTATAGATAGAGAGAATGATGACAGCTGGAAAATCTTTGATCACAGATCTGCTGAGATCAGATTAGCTGAGGGTTAAACAACAGCAACAACCTAATTACCTTCATCAATTAATCCACATTTAACAGGTCGACATGGGAGCTGCTGCATGATCACATGCTCTGCTAGAAATAGCAGTGAAGTAAAGGCCACATTAGTTGACTTGAGACTAAACAGCAGCAATAACAATGTCCTAAATTATCTTCATCAGTTAATCCAAATTTATTAACAATGTGATAGAGTCATGAGCTTTGCATAATGATTTAGTATGTCATTGCTAAGCTTCATTCACTCTGGAGACAGCCCATCTCAGGCAGTATATCTAACAATAGTTATTTTGTCAGCTGTGTGGTTCAGAAGTTTCTTTCCCAACCATATGATTTCATTATCAGTCTCATAATGTGGCTCCTGGGCAAGTGTCTTCTACTATAACCCCAGGTTAACCAAAGCCTTATGATTGGATTTTGTCAACAAAAACTAAACGAAACCGCACATGTGTGTGTGTGTGTGTGTGTGTGCGCGCGCGCTATCATATCTCTTCGTCTTGGCATTGTGTGTTAGTTGTGAATGAGCATCACTGTGATACAAGTGATGTTTATTTCCAATCTTCTGTGAATACATGTCAGGCCATGGGGGAAATAACACCTTGTTTGGAAACAAGTGAGGATTGGCTGTAGAGAGGACATCCAGCTGTGAAAAATCTACTTCAACAAATTCTGTCTGACTCATGGAAGAATGGAAAAGTGAACATCAAAAGAATAATGATTATGTTAATTTTCAGCCAAGTCTGCATTAATCCTTACTGGGGTGCTGAAAATATGCAGCCCTCGTTATAAGCAAATAAATTACTTATATTGATTAGTGCAATTGAGTGTTAAATATATAAAATTTTAAAAAGCAGGTGATAAGTAATATAGTTGTTGAAATCTAGTCTAGGAGATGATCTGGAAGAAAACTGAAGTTTTAATCTTTGTTTTTCACATTCAGTACTTAAGACATCTTAATGCTTTGCCTGTTGGATGATGGAAAGGCTAAGGAGGCATTATTGTTGGATTCTATTTAAAGCATCAGTCAGCCTTCACCTAACCTTGAGCTCAGGTCATCATCATTTTTTGGCATCCACTTTCCATGCTGGCATGGGTTGGTCTCATCAAACACATCTATGATCAGAAGTGTTCCAGTTCTAATTATCTCATCTTTTCGTGTATCCATGACTACAATGTCTAATGTAGCCTTCCTTTTTAAGGCACTAGGATATGATTTAAGGGTCATATGGCTGTGGTTTATAACAAGTTGAGCGACTATATTGTCTCCCTTAATTGGTTTCGTTTTTATCTCAGCTGTAGGGCTTGGCATCCAAAGATTTTAGTCTCAAAGCATGTGGTCCCAACAAAGATAGCATTCTGACAAGAAAACTTCTGAGTGGTTACTCAATCTGCTTACAAATAAAAGCTAAATCTCTCATGTCACACACCACTGTCTTAAAAAAAAAAGGACATTACTGGGCAATGTAGTCTTAGATACTCTAAATGAGAAGATGCATGGTTTGAGTATTTGGCTCAAGATTCTAATGTCATGAGTTTGATTCCTGGTGGTGCATTGTGTCCTTGAGCAAGACACTTTATTTCACATTGATTCAGTCTACTCAGCTGGCAAAAATGAGTAGTACTTGTATTTCAAAGGGCTAGCCTTGTTACATTCTGTGTCACATTGAATCTCCCTCCCTGAGAATTACATTAAGGGTACTTGTGTCTCTGGAATGCTCAGCCACTTGCACATTAATTTCATGAGCAGGCTGTTCTGTTGATCAGATCAACTGGAATCTATATTGTCATAACTGATTGAAAGCTATATAAAAAAATTTTTTTTAAACTGGATGGTCATAGCTAGAATGACTTTCATCATATGTCTGCTTAATCAAGGTTGAACGAGATTAAACAACAACAGAAGGGGTAGATATTGTTTTGAATTAGATATAACCATGCCTCTGCTAACTACCATTGCCTCAGTGCAAAGCTGATATTAATGGCAGAACAAGGGCACGAGAGAGAGAGAGAGAGAGAGAGAGAGAAACACAAGTAATGTGTGATTGAACATTGTAAATGATAATTCTCTGGTTTTTTTACAACTACAGGAAGATAAACCATGGAACTGGGAACAACTCTTCACTGAGGTTTCTTCTGAAATTGCCAATATAAAAGATAAGAACTCTCCTTCACCGATTACTGAGCTGTTATAGAGACTCTGCCTGGGCATCTTGTCTACTTTTCAGTCAAATTATCCAATGTGTGCTTTTTTTCATTGCCAAACTACATTTGTAGGAATTTTTTGGAAAGAAAATATCTTTTCAAATGGAATACTGTCAAGAATTTATATCATTAAAAGTATGCTGGAAATGCTTGCATGAGAGAGAGAGATGGAGAGGGAGTGTGTGTGTGTGTGCATGTATGCATGTGTGTATACATGCAGTGTATTTGTAAGTAAGGGAATGTCTGCGTTTTTGTGTATGCATATGAGTATAAACTGTAACCAACTTCATTAAAGCTGCTGGGAAGCGTTTTTTTGTTAATTTTATTGTTTGTTATATTTATTTATTTATTTTCAACATTGTTTTACTATGTACCTTGTATAAATAATTATGTAATGAAAGTGGAGAATATTCATTGAAATACTGACTGAAGCAGTTGTTCCTCTAATCTGAATTGGCAGTCCAGGTTTTGACTTCAGTTAGAACCACTTACATTAGTTTACATTCATTAGGAAATACATTACAATCACAAAATTCCTTTTTTTCAGTTTCTATAAACTCCAAGATTTATTATTATTATTCAGTAGTTTTATTTTTATAACATGCTTTCACTTCACTACTGAGCACAGCTCTGTGTGCCTTGGGTATGTGCTGTGGTTTGCTGTGATGCTCTTATGGTTACTGTATTGAAAGTGTTTTGCGTAGGATGTGTGTAGTGTCCAGTAGTGCAATTTTCTGTGTTATATATATTTGTAAGTCCTGGTGTTTTTGTTATGTATTTGTCTGAATATTTTTTTTTATACCTAAGGCACCTACTATGATAGGAATTGTTTCTGTTTTTAGATTCCACATTCAAGCTACCTCTATTTCCAGGTCTTTGTATTTATTATTATTATTATTACTACTACTACTACTACTACTACTACTACTACTACTACTACTACGACTACTACTAAGAAGGCAGTGAGCTGGCAGAATCATTAGCACGCTGGGTGAAATACTTAGAAGTATTTTGTTTGCCACTATGTTCTGAGTTCAAATTCCATCGAGGTCGACTTTACCATTCATCTTTTTGGGGTCGATAAATTAAGTACCAGTGAAACACTGGGGCCGATGTAATTGACTTATCCTCTCACCTAAAATTGCTGCCCTTGTGGCAGAATTTGAAACCATTATTATTATTATTATTAAGGCAGTGAGCTGGCAGAATTGTTAGCACACTGGGCAAAATGCTTAATGACATTTCGTCCATCTTTACATTCTAAGTTCAAATTCTGCCAAGGCTGACTTTGCCTTTCATCGTTTTGGTGTTGATAGATAAGAACCAGCTGAGCACTGGGATCAATTTACCCTCTTCCCCCAAACTTGCTGGTTAAAATTTTAAACCATTATTAAGGCAGTGAACTAGCAGAATCATTAGCACACAAGACAAATTGCTTAGTGGCATTTCTTCTGGCTATTTACATTCTGGATTCAAATTCCACCATGGTCAACTTTGCCTTCCATCCTTTTGGGGTCAATGAAATAAGTACCAGTTGAACACTGAGGTCAATGTTATCAACTAGCCCTCTTCTCCAAAATATCAGGCCTTGTGCATATAATAGAAAATATAAAAGACAGTGAGCTTTCAGGATTGTTAGCACACCAGACAGAATACTTAATGATATTTCTTCTAGCTTTACATTCTAAGTTCAAATTCCACCAAGGTCAACTTTGCCTTTCATCCTTTTTGGGGTTGATAAAATAAGTACCAGTCAAAATACCAGGCTTGACGTAATCAACTTCTTCCTCCCCTCAAAAACTGTTGGCTCTGTGCCAAAATTTGAAACCATTGTTATTCGTAGTATTATTAATATTATTATTATTATCATTATGTTTTTGCCTTTGCTTTGATTTATATAAGCTGCTCCAAAGTCTCAACCAGAGACACCATGATGATATACATAACAGCTGAGCACTGAGGTCAATGTAATCAACTAACCCTCTCCTCTAAAGATTTGTGCCTATAGTATATTGGACTATTACCATTTCTTCTTTTTATTATCATTATTATTATTATTTTATGTTTGACTTTTGCTTTGCATTTGTACAAGTTGAATCTAAGTCTCACCCAGAGACCTCAAGAGACAAGTTAGAAGTTCATGTAGGTGTTATGCCTAGTTTACCATATATTTGGATTTGTACATAGTGTTGTTCTAGAGAATGTTTAAGAAACCATAAGAAAATTATGTGTTTGTTTTAAAATTTAAGATCACATAGACAGTATTTTACGTAGGATATGGGCAGTTCCCATGAGCACTATCTTTTGAACTTCAGCCATTTTGGGGTTTCCTGGTATCTGAGCTAGGTAGTAATCAGCCCGTTTCACTGTCATTCCCAGGGCACCTATGACAATAGGTATTATTATTATTATTATTATTATTATTATTATTATTATTATTATTTAATTTTGCTTTAGTTTATATAAGCTACACTCATGTCTCAGTTGGAGATTTCTATTAAATAAGAATCAGTTGAACACTGGAGTCGATTGTAATCAACTACCCTGCTTCCCTAAAATTTCAGGCCATGTGCCTATTGTGGAAAGGATACTGGCAAAATCATTAGCTTGCCAGATGAAATGTTTAGTAGCATTTTGACAGTCTTCATGTTCTGAGTTCAAATTCCACCAAGGCTGACTTTACCTTTCATCCGTTCAGGGTCAATAAAATAAGTACCAGTCGAGCACTGAAGTTAATATTAATCACATAGCTCCCTCCCTGCAAATTTCAGACCTTGTGTCTATTGTAGAAATAACTATTATCATAGCTGTTATTGTTGTTGTTGTCATCATCATCATCATCATCGTCATCATCTTGGAGTAGTATTAACAGTGTATCAGCAGACTAAATCTCTAATAGTGTTTAGTCTGTTCTGTCATCCAAATACCATGGAGTTTGTTTTCGCCTTTCATCTCTCCAGGATCAATAAAAGGAATCCCTGGCATGCGATAAGGTCAATTTGAATCGATTGCACCCATCTCTACAAATTCGTGGTTTTCTGCTGATATAAAAACATCAGAGGAAAACTATTATAATAATTGCTATTGTCGTTGTTGTTGTTGTTCATTATTATTACAAGGTGACGGAGCGTTATATTTTAAGCTTCCATCCTAGTTCACAGTAGATTCCTTTCCATATCAGCCACTCTACTTCATACCAGCGACCACACACCATCCTCATCCAAACCATTATGTTTTCCACACCATCAACACACACACTCACATACACTGCTACTTCTACACCACCATCCATTCCACATAATACCAAACATCTCCTCTCTACTCCATTTCTATTGCCTTCCCCTCCACCTTTCATACTTCCAGTTCTCCTCCTCTAGCATATCTGCAGCTAATAATGACAGGTCAATTACCATCAGCTTTACAGTCAGCTAGCCTTCTCTCCTCCTTCAGCAAGAACCTCAGCTAATTTTCAAGAACAGTCTTGTTTCCAGCTGTGGAATGATGTTAGTAGCAGCAAAGACTGGAGTAGGTCAGCAAAAACAAAGAAAAAGGATAACACTAAAAGAAGCTGTGTCCAAATACCTGCTACCACCACCACTACCACTACCACCTTCACTGTTATTATTTACCATTAGCCATCCCTCAACACCTTCATCACTAACACCATCACTCAACTTCTAGGATCTTCACCACCAGTATCGATGACTATTACTGAACCACTGCCACTATTCAATGAGCAATACTTCTACCACCTGACCACCACTACCAATAACATCAAGAGGTTGCCTCTACATGGACACTCGACCTGCTAGAAATAGCAGTCAAATTCTCTCAAATTACACACAAGAAGAAGAAAATTACACTAAGAAAAAGAAAAAGGAGGACAATATGTTCTCCATTTTTGTAAAACTCTCCAAATTTAGTTACAGTGGGATGGTCGTGGTTGAAATGCTTTTGATCATAGGTGGTCTGCTCAAGCAGGACTGACCTAGGGCTAAACAATAAGGATAACAGTAACACTACTACCATTCAATAACCAGCCCTTCCATTACCTTACCATCAACATCAACAACAACAACGCTAACCTTAGGCAAACAACAAATATTAGCACCACCACCATCATCACTTCCCTCTCCACCATTTAATGACCTACACCCACCCACAAACTCAGCATCATTAGAATGAACTTGTTGACCTTTATATTATTCAACTTAACATCATAACATTGAAAATGTTATCCTATTAAAAACGTCTGGTAACAATGAGTCTCGGGTGCTTATATATTAAAGAATATGGAATAGAAATTGACTGAAAATGAATTAAAACTTTCCAGTAAACTTTTAAATGCTGTGACATTTTATTGTTCAAACTTCTTTTTATTCCTTTACTTAATTAATTTTTAATTAATTTATTTTTTCCAGTGAGGTTATTTTATTGCTTCTTGTACTACTGTTTGTTCAGCTATATAAACTCCAGTACTTGACTGCTATTTTATTTGTCACCTCTTTCCATCCCTGGAAAGATGAAAGACAAAGTTGACTTTGATGAAGTTTGAACACATATCCTAAAGTGACATGACTAAATACCACAAGACATTTTGTACAACACTATAAATCCACTTACACACCAACCTCAAAATATAAAAATAACAATAATCCTTTCTTTTATTTTTCCCCCTGGGCTTATTCATATATACAATAACATGTTATAAGAAGGGTGACATAGATGTGTAGGAAAGATAAAAGAATACAAATAAAACACAAAACCACTCTTGATCCCATCAACTTCTGCTTCTATGTATACTTCATCCATTACTTATATATGAGGGGGTGCTGAAAAATTCCTGGCTTTAAGGGTATTGTGAAAGGTGTGGTTGAAGGTCCAACTTTCCGAATTCTTTTACAGGGATTAGAAAAACTGAAGGACCACTGCAATAAGTGTATGAATCTGAGAGGGGAATATGTTGAATAAAATCATAATTAACTGATCCTCCTTATTTTCTTTTACCCAAAGCCAGGAACTTTTCAGCACCTCCTCGTACACACATGTATATACGTACATGTGTGTGTGTGTGTGTATGATGAGCTTTTTCAATCAGTGACATTTTTATTAAATAAGTACCAGTTGAGCACTGGAGTCGATTGTAATCCATCTACCAAGTCAATTAATGAGGCTTTGGTCAACCCAGGTTTGTAGTAGAAGAAACTCACTCAAGGCGTCATGTAGCGGGATTGAACCAGAAACCCATTTATTGGAAAGTAACCTTCTTAACCACAGATCCATGCCTGCACCTGAATACAGAAAAAAAGAAAAGAAAATGATCTCAAATTACACTCACGTATCAATATTATTATTGATGTATAGTAATATATATTGTCTTCAAGATTGTTTAAATCAGTGGTTCTCAATCTGTTTGACTTTGTGATACACTGAAAACTGAATATAAAAATAGTTTCTCTCTGCATGGAGAGCTTTAAAAGAAACTATTTTATTGTTAAGCATAAGAAAAGCTTTTGTTTATCTTGTTTTGTTAATCAGAGGTGCAAGTATAGTTGTGTGATTTAAGAAGTTCAGCTGTAGAAACTCTGCCAAATCAGATTGGAGCCTGGTGTGGCCTTCTGGTTCACCAGTCCTCAGACAAATCGTCCAACCCATGCTAGCATGGAAAGCAGACATTAAATGATGATGATGACTTCCCAGTCGTATGATTTCTAGTTCAATCCCACTGCGTTTTCTACTGTAGCCCCAGAAGTCCATTGTATATACAACAGATATAAACGAGGATAACTTGCCATATAAGCAATGTCCCTTGATTCCAGTCAACTGTGACAATATGTTTGGTCACGAGGGAATATTACTGTGCCTGAAAATAGGTGAGGGTTAGTGACAGGAAAGAGCATCCAGCTGTAGAAATTTTGCCTTGATAAATCCCATCTGACCTATGCAAGCATAGTGAAATAGAAGTGGTGGCAGCAGTAGTAATAATAATGATTTGAATACAACAAACTTATGATAATATATTTTTCAAAATGCTGGAGCTCTAGTTTGGACTTCCCTAAAGCCTTAAATTGTATTTTGAAACACCGACAATGGCTCTAAGTACCCCTTTGTAACACACACCAGTGTACAATGGCACGCTCTTTGAAAGCCACTGGTTTTAGTGAATGAAGCAATGCAATAAAATATTAGCTATTATGCACACATACACAAGAGGGAAGACACTTTTTTCAGTTTCATGTGAATGTGTTAGAAAGAAGTGAAATGTTTATTAATCTGATTGCCTTATCTATGAATTCCAAAAGTACAAATATTCCTCAGCATCATTAGAATCAAACTCAAATGTATCCAATACTGAGCGATGCATTCTGCATTATTTTCTGTCATGTTGAAATATTTATGAATTTACTGAAAGAACATGGAAAGTTGTTATGTTAAACAGCTTGCTCAAAGTTTTCAAGATTTCCTAAAAGAAAGTGGCATTGATGTAAAATGATTTTGTTGTATTGAAAGTTATTATTGTTATTATTATTATTATTATTATTATTATTATTATTCAGTAGTTTTATTTTTATAACGTGCTTTCACTTCAATACCGAGCGCAGCTCTGTGTGCCTTGGGTATGTGCCGTGGTTTGCTGTGATGCTCTTATGGTTACTGTATTGAAAGTGTTTTGCGTAGGATGTGTGCAGTGCCCAGTAGTGCAATTTTCTGTATGTTATATATATTTGTTAGTCCTGGTGTTTTTGTTATGTATTTGTCTGAATATTTTTTTATCATACCTAATGCGCCCACTATGATAGGAATTGTTTCTGTTTTTAGACTCCACATTCAAGTTACCTCTGTTTCCAGGTTTTTGTATTTTGAAAGTTTATCCATTTCTTTTAGAGAAACGTCATCTGTTGGTATTGATACATCAATTGGAAAGCATTTTTTTTCCTTCATGATCATTGACATGGCCTTAATTTCTCTATCTGTGTGTATTGGCATACCCCATAAAATTGTTGCTTTCTTATTTTCTGTGACCTTTTCTGGCATGTGTTTGTACCATCTTTTTTTCTGTTGTTATTCCATAGTGTTGGCATAGCTTCCAGTGTATGTAGGTCCCAACTCTGTGTCTGCAAATATATTCCTTCTTAGGCAGGACTGGGCAGCCAGAGACAGTATGATTTATTGTTTCTTGTCCATCTCCACACATTCTGCAGTTACTTGTTATGTTTCTTTTCATTATATGTTTTTGGTAATTTCTGATGGGGAGGCTTTGGTCTTGTGCTGCAATTAAAAATTCTTCAGTCTCTGCTTTGAGTCCTGAGCTTCTCAGCTATTGCAGGGATTTTGCTTTGTCTATTATTATTATTATTATTATTATTATCATCATCATCATCATTACTACTACTACTACAGTAAAGAAGACAGTGAGTTGGCAGAACTAATAGCATGCCAGGCAAAATGCTTAGCAGCATTTCATCCATCTTTATGTTCAAATTCCACCGAGGTCGACTTTGGGTTTCATTCTTTCAGGGTCAATAACAGTAGCAGTTGAGCACTGGGGTCAATGTAATCAACTTACCCCCTCTCCAGAATTGCTAGCTTTATGCCAAAACTTGAAACCATTATTACTAGAGTAAAGGCAGCAAACTAGCAGAATCATTAGTATGCTGGACAAAATGCTTAACAGCACTTCGTCTGTCTTTACTGTCTGATTTCAAAGTCTGCCAAAGTCAACTTTACCTTTCGTCCTTTCAGGGTTGATAAAATAAGTACCAGTTGAGCACTGGGATTGATATAAATGACTATCCCCTTCCTCCAAATTTCAGGCCTTGTGCCTATAATAGAAAGGATTATCATTATTATTATTACTAAGGTAGCAACCTGGCACAATTGTTAGCATGCCAGGCAAAATGCTTAGCGGTATTTTGTCTATCTTCACATTCTAAGTTCAAATTCCACCGAGGTTGACTTTGCCTTTCATCCTTTCAGGGTCAATAAATTAAGTACCATTGAAACACTGGGGTCAATGTAATCAACTTGTCCCCTCACCCAAAATTTCAGGCCTTGTGCCTATAGTAGAAAGAATTATTATTATTGTTACTATAGTGTTACCTGTCATACGATATGTAACTTTGGAAGTATACTTTTGCTGTCATAGGTAATTTGATAAAAGTTGAACTATAATTATTTTATCAATGCCATATTTTTTGATGTTACCCATAGTGGCAAAAGTGTATTAATATTATTATAGAAATTGCAATAATATATTAATTTGGTTTAATATAAATTCTTAAGTTTGCAAATATCCTGGTGATTAATATAGAAATCTTTGCTAACAAGCAGGTTACTTGAAACAATGAAAACAACACTGGAATTTTAGACCCATGTAAACAGAAACATTGTCATGGACACATGCATATATAAAAATGACAGGCTTCAGCACGGTTTTCATTTACCAAATTCTACTCATAAGACATTGAAGCTGAAGTTGTGGTGGAATGTGCCATGCAGTGGGGGATTGAACCTAGACAACATGGTTAAGAAACAAACATTTTAATAACATAGCCAAGCTTATGCTTATATTATTGTTCTTGAATTAGAAGATTTGGAAGAAAGCCTGGGAAAATACCAAGATTTTATTTCTGAGAACTAATCTTCCTCCTCATGTTGGCACAAAAAATGATTCTGTGGAGCTGCAGGTTTATTATTTGATATCAGACAACCACCTGGAATTTTGTTTTCCAATGTAGAAATTGCCTCACATATCTATTTGGCTTAAATGCTTATAAATTGTAATGAAGAACAGTAATTTTCAAAGATGAAAACAAAGAACTATTATTGATCTAAGCAGATTGAACAGTTTCTTCAGTATAAAGAGAGAACATGAACTTCTAAGGCGGAAAGAGATATTTTTAGTTATAAAACAGATTTTCTCATGCCAACTAATGAAATATAATGTTACTGAGGAGGTGTCAAGTTTGAGCAAATGTTTTCATTGTTAAAGTTTTCATATTAAATAATCATTCTAAATATACAATAAAAAAATGAGTGCATATATATGTACACACACATACACACACATATATATATATATATATATATATATATATATATGTATGTATATATATATGTGTGTGTGTGTGTGTGTGTGTATATATATATATATATACGTACATACGCACAACTACACGCACATACACACATGCACACACACACTTCAAACTGCCAGTCAAACACCTTTGTACTGACCATTCCCCTACGCAAATGTGGAGAAACACTACACAAAAGACAGCCACTCCTACTACTAAATTCTTCCTACAACAGTAAGCAACACAAGTTCACTCACACATACACAGCCAAAACCACACACACACACACACATAAACACACATATGCACACACACGTGCTATTACACACACACACAGATCTGCAGCATGCACATATCCACACATACTTCCTCTTACACTCTCCTGTGTTAGAAAGAACTTTTTCTTTACCCATTTCCTTCCAGTCATTTCAAAATGTAACCACATGTGAATCGTTGGTGATTTTTTCCACCGTCTTCCCTTCTATTGAACTTTCCTCTGTTTCCGAAGAAGAGCATCTGCTCAAAACGTTAAACCATTTTTCTGTCCACTCCTGAGCGTCTGCTAATACACTACATGTACCATGTCCTCACATTGTTCTTTTCTTGTGTCTGTTCGTTTATATATATATATATATATATATATAGATGCACACAAACATACACACATCATTATCAACTTCTTTCTTATGTCCACTTTCCCATACTCACACGGGTTGGATGAAATTTGTTAAGGCAAATTTTCTACAACTGGATACCCTTCCTGTCACTAACCCTCATTTGTTTCCATGTTAGATAATATTTCCCCGTAACCAGATGTCACAGAAGATTGGAAATGAAGGACATCACTTGCATGACAGTGACATCTGTTTATAACTATCACATGATGTCAAGGCAAGGAGACAGTAACAGACACACACACTTATATATATATACACACACACACATACAATGGGCTTCTTTCAACTTCTATCTATGAAATCCATTCATAAGGCTTTGGTAGGCTTGAGGCTATAGTAAAAAGCACTTGCCCAAAAAGTGCAGTCCAGAGCCATGTGGTTGGGAAGCAAAACGCATACCACACAGCTACACCTGCACCCCTCTCTTTCTCTATATAAATATATATATACATACATACTTTTATATAAATATATATCGTCAGTGGATCTATATCCAAAAAAGAAGCACACCCTAAAGGATAAAGCAGTAAGGTATTTACATGCAGTTAAATATATGTCTAATCATAGAGTGACCGATGGTTTCACATCCATGGATGCAAAACCATTAGTCACTCTTTGACCTGACATATATTTAACTGCATATAAATATTTATATATATATATATACATACATATTAGAGGAAAAATCAAAACCATGGCAAAACGAACTTCTAAAGTCATTTAGAATAATTTAATTAGGGTAAGGTGAATACTTGAAGTCTTACAACTGTTTCTGGGATAAACCAAGTTGGTTAGCATGTCTATGCATTGGGTATTCCGTCATCAGAGACAAGGTATGAATATTTTAGACGGGGAAAATTTACAGTTTACACGTAAAAAACACCATTCAAGTGTGGTCATTGCCAGTACCATCAGACTGGCTCCTGTGCAAATGGCATGTAAAAAGCACCATTTGAGCATGGTTGAATCCAGTACCACCTGACGAGCCTTTGAGCTGGTGACACGTAAAAGCACCTACTACACCCTTGGAGTGGTTGGCGTTAGGAAGGGCATCCAGCTGTAGAAACTTTGCCAGATCAGATTGGAGCCTGGTGCAGCCTTCTGGCTCACCAGCCCTCAGTCAAACCGTCCAACCCATGCCAGCATGTAAAGCAGATGTTAAACAATGACGATGATGATGATGATGATGATGATGAAGGAATAAAATTCACAGATTATAAAGAATAAAATAGAATAGATTACTAAAATAGAAGAATAAAGAGTAAAAGTAGTTAGAAGAATACAGGCAGGAGAATAATGTTCACAACTCATCTTTTTCCAGAGGATATGGATGTTGGTTGGTACTGCCATAAAGTGCCAACCAACAGATCTAGAATTACATTATCTAAAGCATTCCTTCCTTGTTGAAGACAGAGGTTATGATTGAAGGGAAATTACATTGGTATTTCTAACAAGTTAAATGACCACATTGAGACTCCTATTTCTGGCTCATAGTAAAAAGGGTAAAGACCCCCTTCGATCAAGAATGACCATGGAATTGTACCGAGAAAGTTATCCTCAGAGGCACAAGTCCAGGCAAGGTTGTTTATGGAAGACCAGCCGTCACCTATGCATACCAGCCTCCCCTCTCCATGCCACCAATGTTATCCAAGGGAAAGGCAAAGGCCAATACAGCTTGGCACCTGTGATGTCACAACTCATTCCTACAGCTGAATGAACTGGAGCAACGTGAAATAAAGGGTCTTACTCTAGAACACAACACACAGCCCAGTCCAGGAATCGAACTCACTATCTTGTGAGCCTGGCACTCTAACCACTGAGTCATGTGCCTTCACATAGTATACAATGGTATTCAGTCTATGCTTGTTAAGAAACTCCTGTTCAGTTGATCAACCTGCTTGACCTAGTACCTCAATAAAATGACTTTAAAATAGGGAATCATATGCTTTGGAGTTTACTTTTTTTAAATCTGAATTTTAGGAGATTATGCATGATGATTCTTCCACAAATCTGCATTCCTTTGGGATTTCCTTCTGTTCATATTCCCTGACTTATGTCTTTAGTAAAGGGTTCAAGCTAAACATTAAATATCTAAGCTTCAGTTTCCTTCATGACTTAGTGTAGCAAGGCCTTAATACACAATTAGCTTATCAGCAATTGCTTCTAATTTAGGCACAAGGCCAGATGAAGGGAGAGGTTAGGCAATATCATCGACCCCAATACATGACTGGTGCTTTATTTTATCAATCCTGAAAGGATGAAAAGCAAAGTTGACATCAGCAAAATTTGAACTTAGCACACTAAGTCTGGAAGAAGTACTATAAAGAATTTTGTCTAATGCTCTTATGGTTCTACCAATTCACCACCCAGACTTGATACAAAGAGTACGCACACACACAGGGCTTACACATAAAACACACACACATACACACAACACGCGCAAACACAAACGCACTATAAGGCAACAGAATAAGCCTCTATGCAGTTGTTCGACTTGTTAAGTAGAAATAGCAGCCAAATTCTCCTTCATTTCACAGCCTACCGTTAAAAATAAATAAAGAATGCATTGTATATGATAAGTATAGCGGGGAAAAAGGGCGAAGGTGTTATGGCTGTAATTCCTTCGATCACAGGTCTTCTTGGTAAATGTTGCCATGGGCTAAACATGACTTATAGAGTGAGGTAGGGAACTCTACGAGATGTCACTCTACCTACTAAAAATATCAGCTAAATCTCCCTCAAATTACATTTCTGGAAAAGGGATGGAACAGAATTTATAATGTACCGTATTATGCAAGAAATTTTATACGAGATAGCAGGGCAAAAACTGTAGAGAAAGAAGCGCTCATTATATTCGAATGTAAACAAGATTAATGGATAAAACATATATTACTGATCTTTAGGAACAAAGAAGGTGATCGCATTTAAGCAGAGATCGAGTAAATGTCGTAGTTCTAGATAGCCAATACCGGGCAGAAACAAGGGGTAGCCATGACTGGAGCGCCTTTCATTATTGGTCTACGTAATAATGACTCACTCGGGTCTAAACAACAACAGACTACCAACATCCAGCTAACCAAATATCCGTTCCTATCATATAACCATTAACATCCCAATTTTTATAACAAACACACATACTGGAGAGCAGACACCTTATGAAATGGAGTAATTGGAGAGTGGGGTATGCCGTACCTGGACTCGACAATTTCCTGGAATCTTGGAAAATGTTTGCAAAAATTGAATTCAAGCATTCACAGAAGGGAGCTTAACTGAAAGAAACTTTGGATCTTCTAATAAAATTCTTGTCAGATGCCCTAGAAGAGCAAGCATTTGCCTATTAAACACACCCATTCCAGCTAACTTTCCAACTGAGAAGCGCTATACACACATACATCGGAAGGTGGACTCAAACAAGTTTATACCTCACATCTTCTTGGCTGATATACTACCTCCAGCTTCAACCCATTTGCACTGGCCTTTCTTCCGCATGTCACTCCCACGATGTTTAAATCCTCGCTCCTTAAACCGTTTATTAAAAAAAATATATATCATTCAGACTTTCCTTTCTAGAACCGATTCACTTTGGAATTTGTTGGTTCACTTTGCCTCACCCCCTAACACACACACTTCCTCGCCATTAAAACTAACCTGAAATAATTCAAAATATTTCCCCATTCAGACGAAGGGAAAGGACTGGAAATGATACGGATACTGTTCCACTACCATTGCCCACCTCCTCAGAGGAACCATTGAAAAAATGCTTGCCTTTCTTTCAG
>NC_068991.1:22407399-22420545 GCF_001194135.2 Octopus bimaculoides
ATATATATATATATATATATATATATATATATATATACACATACACACACAAATACAAACAGAAAGGCCCTTCATTTACATACCTGCACACATTACATGCATTCTCTCAGACAGTTCCTTGTTTCTTTCTCCCTACAGACAACAAATAAGCATAGATTTACATATACACATGCACACACACAAACCGATATGAGGAGCTTGACAAAACTCATTCAATGTAATGTATAACCACTTATTAGTGTTATGATAGTACTGCGACTGTCGACACTGCTGCTGTTATCTATCACAAGCCGTATATACGTTTGTGTATGGTACTTAATGTATACAGTAGTTTGAAATATACACACCATACATGTTACTGAATACAGCAAACAAATAAGTAATTACTTCCCAAGCGCGCTTCTTTTCTTGAGAGCAAAAGCAGCTTTGTGTTGTTTACTTCCGGAAACAGTTCTAGTTTCGTGGAAGCATGACAAGAGATTATTATAAACTACGGAACATCGAAAGTGTAGCTTCGGTGTAAGTTATTTGTGTTTGTGCAGCGGTAAAGACAAAAAAAAAAGACGATGAAAGAAAAGAAAAAAGGAAGAGATGGTAGTGTGGTGGATTTTTCGAATTTATTTCTTCTTTAGTCTTAGTAGACAGGAACAGTACCCTTGGACTGCTTATCTCCTGAGAAGGTACTGGAAGGGCTAGTAAAGGTTAGGGAATTTCATAAGTAGAACTGATTGGTACAGGTTGATTCATAGTTGATGACAAGGTTTCGAAACGACAATTTTTACGAGAAGAGACATATCTTCAGTAGATGCTACTAATACACTCCTACACTACTTCTATCTATTTCAGTTTTAACACTGTTGATTAGCACAATATACTGTTATTTAGACATATGGCATGTATTTTTATAGAATGATATTCGAACCTGCTCTTATTTTAATGTCCAACACCACTCTTTAGGGTGTGTATTTCATGCACCTCTTGTGTGATATAGTGCAGTGTTGCATAATATTGTACAATGTGCAATGTACAGTATTAAAGATGTTGTGTAATACATGAGAATCAATGGGTACACCTCCACTAATTTTCGTCTATTTCTTATTTTCCTCAGTATACACATACACACACGCGCATTTAAATCAAAGAAAATGTATCTGATTGAAACGATGGTATTACATTTTATTGTCCAACACTTTTTTTTTTCCAATACAACGCTACGTAATTCTGTTAACCTGGAAAAGTGAGACAAATTCTCGATCATATGAATTGGATAGTTCTGTAAATTTAGATATTTACAAAAGTAGGAATAGGTATTAAGTTTTGTTTTATTGAAGTATTTTGTGTCTGAGTATGCATGTATAAGCTTATACATAACACACGCACACACAAACACATACACACACACACACATACATACATACATAGATATATGCATGCGTGTTAACTGCAGGAACAAAAATAGAATATTCAGTACATTAGTGTGTGCGCGTGCGCGCGTGTAATACAGTTCAAAAATTATATCCATTGTAACTGAGTTTCGTGCCTTATTAAATAATTCATTAAGCAACATCAGACAAATAATTAACTTAACTAACATATCTTGAAATATTCATGACATACAAAGCATCCCTTCAGGTGTGCTGAGAAGAAAGTGTTATAAGGAGTAGAACTCATAACATGGGCTGTTTATCTTTGGGTAGAAAAATTGAAAGATATGAAAATAGTAGCGGTTAAATATGGGAGTTGTAAAAAAAAAAAAAAAAAAAAAGACTAACAAACGTGAATTGAGTTCAGGAATGGTGTAGGGATCCAGTAGAGTTGAAATTATTTCAGTAATATCAAGTAATTAAGTATATATGCCCGCATACGTATATATATATTACACACATACCATATATGCTGACGTTATTAAATCCAATGCATATAGAAGGTTTACGGATATCAAATCAAAATAGTAAAATTTCGTTTAGCTATGTAGAAAGAAAAAGGAATAAATTGAAAAATGTGTGTATGCTTAGTTTTAGTACCATTTAGTCAGATAATGACTATGAATTCCAGTTTTCTCGGTAAATGCTTGCCAAAGTGGCGGCATTTTGTAAATATCTCATATCTTGTGTTCAGGTAATTAGCAGCATGATTACGTTTTTTAAGTATTAGGCTCTTTTCATACATCACATCTTTGTATATTTATATATCGTATATTTTATTCTCGTTCTTAATATGGTCTTATAGAAGATTGAAATTAGTAGCATGCTCTTTCAGGTGCGAAATGTAATTCATCAATTACTGTTATATTCCTTTTTCATGTCAGAAGCAAGAAAAAAAAAAGATACGATTAAAGTATCATTGTTTAAATTTATTTTGTCATATTCATGTAGTGTTTATGAACCATATCAATGCTCAGTGTAATGGAGATGGCTTCTGCTTCAGCATTATATGGCTAATTAAGTGGGCATGTATTAGTTTTCCGTATGAACAGTTAACTTCAGTTAATTTTGAAGACTTATAAGTTATTAGATTGTTTATATTGATAGTACTTATAAATTATTAGATTGTTTATATTGATAGTACATCTACTCAATTTAAGATTGTTCCCATTAATAATTTTGTGTATTTATGGTTAACAAAGTAATGCTTATCAATCATGGCTAAAGTGCTCTTAGCAATATAAAATTTAAGTTTAACGAAAAAGGAGGTATAAATCAAAGGATCTAATAGCGTCCCTTCTTAATTTGGGATTGTGGAGGTTTGGAGTGTAAAAAAATTTTGTCTGAGTCCACTAGATTTTAGTGCTTTGATATAGCAAGTGATTGTCTTGTTGAAGATAGTCTTATTCAATAACATATTAGATATTTCCTTTTTCTCCCACCCATTATCCACTATTATTTTCGAATTTCTCAAATTTCGTAAGTGTTGTGCCTCGTAACGTTTCCTTTCCAGCTTGCATCAATATTTACATGTACTGGTTAAGGTAATTTGCCTGATAGTTGTGTAAATCACTCTATCATGAAACTCGGAGTTACAATGTATGTTCTATAATAGGCTGTGTTACCTAAAATAACGTTGAATATGATTGGTAGGTCACTGCAAAATGATGGTCACTATAGCATTGGATGCACGTTCGGTTATAAAGAAGGGTAGCTTTTCAGACTTCTCTGAATCTGTCCAACTTAGTTCCGAACTACTGCTACAGAAAACTTCGCCCTCTAAAAACAACCATACCAGATATTGCAATGAAAGCTTCTCTGTGTGACGTTCGACATACAAGAAGCAGCAGTCAAATCTCCTTCAAATCACACCAAATAGTCTTTAAAAAACGGGATGACATATCGTTTTAGATACTCTGTCTGGAAAGGAGATGATGGTCACAGTTGGAGCATTTTGATCAGAAGAGTGTTGGAGGAGGATTAACATTAGGTTAAATAAAAATAATTTCGCTATTGTTGTCTTCATCATCATCCGGTCGGGTGACTTGCCAGGATGAATGCGACACTTCCACACTAGATCTCCCGATCGAGTGATGTAGCATCAATATCTGGCTTAGGTTTTAGTTACATTGGTCTTTCGCTAGCTGAAATATCTCATCTGCATACATCATGAGACTACAGTTGATATCAGTAGTTCGCTGACTGAACTGGTTGATCCTGGCCGTTGACAGTCCGTTGTCTGTTCATTCACTCTAATGATATTCGTCATCCACCATGCTGCATCTCATTATTTCTGCGTATCCTGGATCGAGTAGCTACATGCTATTTAATCCCTAGCTGGGACCCTGACAGAGGCTGCTATTCCTAGTCAGAGTAGACCTGGGATCAATAGTGACTAAGAGTTGGTCCCACATTCATCAAAACCTTGAAACTCCCGAACCAAGGCCCCACTACTAGATGCTGTTTAAAGAAATACTATCTGTTGTAATCATTGACAACATCCACCAAGTGTTACCGTCGGGCTAAAAAAAAAAACATTCTTATAGCACAACTGAGAACAGCCACTAGTATTCTTGTCTGATATATATGTTCACTTTAAATGACACCTTTATGGATTTGTCGGATATAATCAAGTATGAGTAGCTTATGATGACTGAGTAGCACGTACTTTGTGGTGGTTTGTTACGGAGAAGACATCAGTGCCTTATACTTTATCTCATTAGAACGTGTAGAAGATCCAATAAAGACAGGGCATATGAAAGTGTTCATTTCTGCTCTTCTTTGGTACACATTGTCTATGTTTGACTTCCATGCAAAAGTTCTCAAAGTGAGATAGATTATGTTACCCTGAGGAAGAGAAGCCTATCCTTTCAGAGAGAGCCCTTCGACGGAAGGAAGTGAAACTATCACACTGCGATTTTTTTTTTACTATTTGCAGGTGAAAATTGTCACTAACTTTCTCGTATTCTTCTGTTGCTTTTTTTTAAACCCTGGGTCATCACTGGATGAGCGGATGAACGGACCTATGATCAAAAGCAATCTACCTTTGAGTTTCTTTCTTTCTTTTTTCAAACATTCTGTATCTAGAACTACATTTCTTTTAGTGATTTGGTCTTCACAATCCTCCAAGATAGATGAGATTGATCTTGTTCACCATAATGTTTTAATTGCAAGGATGTAATTCGAGGGAGAGCTGATTGCTATTTCTAGTAAGTTGAGCGAACAAGGGTGCTTCTACGCTTAAGTCCTACAAAAGTAGTCAATCTTTCTTCAAATCACACCATACCGACTGTGTTTAAAATGAAATGAAACAATGGACAAAATAGTCCTAGATATACAAAAGACAGAGTGTTCACAGATGGAGCGTCTTTAATAACCAGTAAAGTGGATTACACTTGACCAGAAGCTAATCAACAAATAGCTACCACGTCGAGGCTCCGTTGTTGGTTCTTTGAAACACAGTAGGGTCTCACGAATGTTATGTAGTGAATTGAGAAACTTCAGACAAGCAATTGTTAAACAAAAATTCCATCTCGAGTTTCCAATGAAATCAATTGATCCAAATTTTCGGACAATATTGACCAGTGGTTCTCAACCTTTTTAATATGCGGGCCAGATCCAAAACCTGGGTTTTTTTAGGGGCCGCACCAAAAAAAAAAAAAAATGAAAAGCACAAATCAATTAAAGAAAAATTATTATTTTTATAGAGGGAAGACTGTTACAAAAAATTCACAGAATGAATTTGTCCCTTTGGCGGGGATGGAGGCGTAAATTCAATGCAACGCGAAAACTTCGTAAATGTGGAAGCCTGGCATGACTCTCCTGATGAACACAGTTAATTGCTCTGTATCGGTAATGTCTTTTTGTGCCGCTAAAAACAACAGAGTAGCAAACAAAATCCCTTGATTTACTGTGAAGCCAGTCGTGTAGGTCACGTGATATGCTTTCAACTCGTCGAGTAATTGTGTCATTACTGAGCTATATTTTCTTAGCTTCTTTTTCAATGCTAGAACAATATTCTTCAGTGAATATGACAATAGCCTGTTTCATGAATTTGCCATCAGAATACAACTTCTTGTGGCAAGCCAGAAGGTAGCTAATCCTGTACGATGCCAATGTTACGTCCTTAGAATCGCTTGTTTAAAGAAATTCGCTTGCTTTGTGTGCGCTGATTTTAAGTATTCCAACTTGCTTTTCCTTGATTCTCTTTGGTAGCAATTGTATTCTATAGAATGAGTTTCGTAGTGCTTCTCAACATTAAACGACTTCAAACTCTTTATCACAACAGGACAGAAAAGGCAGTGTCCCTTGCCATCTTTTGGTGCTGCTCTGGCGTGTGAACTACAAGGGAGATTACTTTAGGTTACTTTTTAAATTATTTTGTACATACTTTTTTCAAAATTCTTGTCATTTTAATAAGAAGAAAACCATATAATAATTAAAATAAACGTGTAGATCACCCACCAAAGTAAATTTGCTCAAGTAGATCACACGGAAAGTAGCACTAACACAAAATAAACTAAACAGTAACCTAAAGTAATTTCCCTTTAAATTGTAGATCACACGCGCCAAAGTGACACGTTTCTTGGGGTTTTTTTTAAAGAATTTAGTGCTAGTTTCTTGTAAAAATGCAATTGTCTTCTGGTCTCTTGCAAAAATGCAACTGCCTCCGTCTTGTCACTGATCACATTGTAAAAATCTTTAGCCAACATCTTACGGGTTTTTAGAAATTGAAAAATAAACTAAAAAGTAACCTAAAGTAATCTTCCTTGTAGATCACACGCCAAAGAAGCACCCATCTTTTTCAATTACAAAATATATTACTTCCCAATCAGCTTGAAATTCGCGGTTTTCTTGCATAAGTCTACGAGCTTTCTTCGAAGACACTTCTGCCATGAAAATGGATGATAATGCGCCGATGAAAGAATGAATAATAGCTGACTGAGTGGTTTCTTGCTTTAACAACACCGGTAATCGAAGATAACAAAATACACAGATCAATAATGCTCATTTACTGTGCTGTAATTGGTTTGTCTGAACAACTATTTCTTGCCAATGTGTGCGCGTGTGTATATCTCGATGAAGTCGTTGCAAACTCGAGTCAGTGAATGAACAAAAATAGTGCAACTTCATTTGAAGACAGACCTGTGCTTGATATTTTCCAAGGCATTTTAGGTCTGGTACCAGTATTTCTGAATATGCAGGAGGACTTTCTAAATTACTATGTCTTTTTTTTTTTAAATGACGGGGGCAGCTGGAAGGATGCTTGAAGGTTGTATGCGGCCTTGGGAGTTACTGATATAGACAATGCAGATGAAAAACTATACCTAACTCTAAATCCATATTGACTACATTCTCCAAATACTTCAATCAACTGATCTTACTGGCATTATTCCCCTTACTTGTTGCAGTTGCTCGAAGGTTTACAACTCACTGTATTATGTATGTGAGACCCTATTTTAATTGTATCTAGCCTACTCAATATGTTTTAGGGGAAATACATCAGAAGAGGTATTTTCCTTAAGCCCTATTGTTGAGAAAAAGATTTTCGCTGATCAGTTGACCCCAATTACATGAACAATCATGATCTCTTCTTGTGGAAAGCTTGCATGACCATGTGGTTAAAAATTTCACTTTGCGTCAAAAAATCAAAATTAATTCATGGATATGTTTATTTTTGAGATAACTTCTTTTTTTTTTTTTTTTGCCTGGTCGTACAAGGGAAAATTTATTTTTGCATTCTTTTTCTCACTACATAACCAGGACATGAATAGCTGTATTTTTCCGGTATAGACGAAATAAATTTATATGTAGTTTAATACATACTGGAACTGTCGGTTACGACGACAAGTGTTGTAGTTGATCCGATCAACGGAACAGCCAGCTCGTGAAATTAACCTGCAGGTAGCTGAGCACTCCACAGACACGCGTTCTCTTAACGTAGCTCACAGGAAGATACACTGACACACAGAATGTGAGTAGGCTGACCCTTTGAAATACAGGCAGTACTCATTTTTGCCAGCTGAGTGTACTGGGGCAACATGAAATAAAGTGTCTTGCTCAAAGACACAATGTCTCGCCAGGTATTGATCTCATGACCCGGCGATCGTGAGCTGAAGACTCCTAGTTACTAAGCCACGCGCCTTCACATGTAATTTAATAGGCAACCTTTTTGAACAAAGTGTATTATTTGACGCAGTTTTTAAATAGAAATTCCACTAATCAATTCTTATGAGATTTTAGCTGGTGAATGATATGCCTGCGAAGATACTATGTAGTATCACGTCGGGGTCACCAATTTTAGCTGGAGGGTTGTTCTCTGGCCCTTTTAATACAAATTCTTGCTTCCCATGAGTTGTATATAAAATTATGGGAATAATACCAAAAGCCAGCTTTTGATTAACAAGCTAAATAAAATTATACAACGAACCAGATAATTCGTCACGAAGAAAATTTGAACTGTAGAGAATCATCCATAGTTGACTCTTCAGCTCAGTCAAGCTTGGTTACACATCCTTCAACAAGAATAAAAATAATGTGACGTGGCTTCCTGAAAACAAACTCTCCCCTCTCCTTGCTCTCACCGGTGAAAATGAAAAACCTCATGCTATTTAATAACAAAAACTGGCTCAAACCAACATTCTAAATTTGTCGCGTCTGGTGGCCTATTGTGCAATGCGATTGGATATACTCTTCGTATCCCGCGTAAAACTAGACCAATCCAAATGCTTGACTCGACAAAGTATTTCAGCATCACATAACTGGTCACTTGACCAATCATTGGAAACTCACGCCTGGAGCCAATTTCCGAGTACTTAAGTCTAATCATGCAATTATAAAATTAGTCTCACCACAAGATCTTGACAATTCCAAAGTGACCCAAACATTTTAAGGAATGGCGTCAAGGATTGATAGAATCCATCCTTCACTCCAGACATGAAAGATAAGATAGTAACGTTTACACTGATAAATCCTGTTGGACCTTCAGAGGTATAGATATAGAGAATAAGTTGTGTTCAGATCTGTTGTCTTTTAGTTTGATCATTCTTCAGCGAGTTGTTAACTATAAATCCGATGCAATCGGGAAATTCCCCATGCAAAAAAGGTGTAGCCCTTTTTCTTCAGTATGCACATACCCATTTTTTCTTCAGAGTTTTTTTTTTCTTCAGAATGGCCACCTTGATAACTTTCTTGATAAGTTCATTGAGATTACATCAGTTATTGAAGTAAAGTACAAACTACTAGATGATGTAACAGTTAGTATTAGTTACAGAAGATGACAACCGCCAATCTCCAGCTGTTACAGGGAATCAGAGGGATTCCGGGAAAAAGAACAAAAGGTGTTGCTCCCATTTACAACCAAACATTATTCCATAAATCCTCGAGTAGAACTGCGGTAACTGACAGATACAGATAATGAATTGGATAGAGCACGACTCAGAGATCCTCATCAGAAGAAACACTGTCATTACTCAAGGCCTTGAATGAGTCAAATGCTTTTCTCATCGTGGTTGAGGTAGATTCAGAGCAAACGATAGCTGAACTCAGGAAAGACTTTGACAGCTTGTTCTCTGGAAAACATATCCAATAACGGCTTGTTTAAATCCCAATATGATGTCCTTTGATGAAGCTAGAGAGAAGTAATGGTGTCAAATGACACAAGATAAACTAAAAGTATTTATATAAAAATAAGGGTGTCGGTAGTTAATGCAGTAGCTACAGGAGTATCTCTATCTTCGGCAAACATTTCGGACATGTCTTGGACGTTCTTCACTAAATGGTGATGCAACATGTCTCCAATGAATACAAAACACAGCTCTTGTGGTATTAAATTATCGTTAAACATAATTTTCGACCGTAGAAATGTAGGAACTGAAAGGTCCCCACCCACCCAAAAGTCACTTTCGTTGACCCCCATCAAAGAATTTAAATTGGTTTGCAGAGATGGTCTTATAGAAGAACAGGTTTTGGAACCATCTAATGTGACTACTCAGAAGGCTGTAATATCAATTGACAGATACACGGTATAATGAAATACATGGAATAAGGTAGTAACTTTAAATGTCTTTAATGCCGGCCACATGCACGTATGTATACACAAGCCGAATGATAAATGGAAGTGGTTGATGGACAATTTATTCATATATCTACATGCATCTGCGTAGGTTGTATGTTTGCTGTTAACCCTGGTGAGGAAGCTCACGAACAGCGATATGTTAGGACCTGTGCAGTGTTGTCAGTGCTGTGCAGAGATGTTGTTGACGACGTTGGTGAGAGACATGATGGTGGCGACGAAGATGGAGGTCGCTGTAATATGGTCAGTGGTTAGACTTTAGAAGGTCTGGAACCAACAGGCTTCGAAACTAGGAAGAGGTGAGTTCTTATAGCTAACGGTAGGCTCAAATGGAGTTTAGAACAAACTGTCTCACGTGATTTATTTGGAGGCTGTGATTGGTTAGGTTGTATAGAGTAAGAGACAATAGAGTAAGAGTAAGAGATAGAGTAAGAGACAAATTGTGCTAATACCAACCAATCAGAGTGGTAGACACAACGGCGTCCAAAACAGCGCCTAAAGGTTAGCTGTTACTTACTACGTTCGTATATATGTATATATAATAGAGAGAGAGGAAGTTCACTAGAGTTCGCTAGTCTTTTGAGGATTGTTTCTCCTCAAAGTTATACAGATTAAATGGATCTTTCTATGAAGGTATGAAAGTGATAGTTCCAAGAAAGCTACTGCGCGTTCGCTCGAAATCTTAGAAATAGTAGCTAAATCTCTTCCAGATTACAACTTATCGTTTTGACTAAGAAAAGACGCATTTAATAACGCAGTCTTGCATACTTTGGGAACCACTGAATCCATTACCATAAGGGTAATAGGACTGAAAGTTAGGTTTGCATTGTGAATATTTCAAACAGGATCTTTGGCCACAGAAGGAGCCAAAATATCCACAAGTGGTAAGGAAACACCAATTTAGTTTACATGCTGTCACTGTTTTTTCAATGATAGCCTATTCTGCTCTGCAATAGCTACTGATACTAGGTGGTGGTGAGTTGAATGTTAAGTGGCTCATCCAGAGATACTATATTATGTCACTGATAGCATATGAGCTGCCACTTACAGGGCATATCTCATCACCTTCACCTATTTTATAGCTTTCTGTATGTATGTATGTATGTATGTATGTATGTATGGGTGGAGGCGCAATGGCCCAGTGGTTAGGGCAGCGGACTCGCGGTCATAGGATCGCGGTTTCGATTCCCAGACCGGGCGTTGTGAGTGTTTATTGAGCGAAAACACCTAACGCTCCACGAGGCTCCGGCAGGGGATGGTGGCGAACCCTGCTGTACTCTTTCACCACAACTTTCTCCCACTCTTACTTCCTGTTTCTGTTGTGCCTGTAATTCAAAGGGTCAGCCTTGTCACACTGTGTCACGCTGAATATCCCCGAGAACTACGTTAAGGGTACACGTGTCTGTGGAGTAGTGCTTGCACGTTAATTTCACGAGCAGGCTGTTCCGTTGATCAAATAAAACCTCGACGTTGTTAGCGATGGAGTGCCAACAACAATGTATGTGTGTGTGTGTGTGCGTGTGTGTGTGTGTGTGTGTGTGTGTGTGTGTGTACATATGTTCTCTTCTAGTTTTAATTATTTGAAATCTTCTTGTAAGGAGGGAGTTAGCTCCTACCAAAGCTACAAAGCTCCATTGTTGGAATGTAGGTAACAAAAGCAAATTAACATTTTGAAATTGAGAAAAGTCTTTCATATTTTCATTGTTCCACTTACAGAACAGTGAAAATATGTAATGTGTGTGTTAGATGATTGATTTCTTTTTTCTGTCTGTCTGTCTGTATGTATGTATGTACATCCATATGTGTGTATGCATACATGTGTGTATACATGTAAAAATGCAGGTATAACAGAGGAATTAAGTTTGTTTCACAATCCTGAGCTTTTGAGCATGATCCCACAGTGTGCAATATTACACAAGCATCTTTTATTCAATCAAATTTGATCAAGTAAGAAGTACTCTGTACAATATTTCATGGAATTTGTGTGAAAGTCATTCAACTGAACTATACCTGTAATTCAAAAGCCCAACCTCATTATATAATGTGTCACACTGATGCTGCCTGAGAATTGCATTATGGCTACTTGAGCCTCAGAAAAACCCTGCCAAATACACCTTAGTCCAATAAACAAGTAATCCAGTTTTTCAAGCAACTGCAATATTCATTGATAAAATTGAGATCCATCAAATTTATATAAGTACGCCTACAGATTTATGCATATGAGTATGCATGTGCGTGTGTGTGTGTGCGCACGTGGTGTGTGCATGTGCGTATGTGTGTGCGTATATGTGTATATATGTGATTAAAGAAAAGAAAGTTTAAAAACGCACTTGGAGTCCTTAGAAAGATTTATCTACATTTACTCAATGAGTTTCAGTTTCATAATTTTTCGAAAATATTGTAAGATATTGTGATGCTGTATTTGTATTGACAGCAAATACAGCATAGATCCAGTATAGCTGTAGTAAAGTTCCATCTCACTCTCTACTTTTGTAAGTCATGATATTGTGAAACCAGTTAAATAAATGTAAGTACAGTTTTTTAAAGACTTCAATGGCATTTTCAACTTTTCTTTTCTTTATACTTCTAGAGTCAAAAAATCCTATTTTCTTGCATCATCAGTATCAACATCATCAAAATATCACCATCACAATAACATCATTGTCATCGACATCATTGTCAGTGTTATTTTCATTTTTGTGTAATTTAGACGACAATTTATTCACCGCACCCTGTATGCATATATATACATCATCATCATCATCATCATCACCGTTTAACGTCCGCTTTCCATGCTAGCATGGGTTGGACGATTTGACTGAGGACTGGTGAAACCGGATGGCAACACCAGGCTCCAATCAAATTTGGCAGAGTTTGTACAGCTGGATGCCCTTCCTAACGCCAACCACTAAGAGAGTGTAGTGGGTGCTTTTACGTGTCACCCGCACGAAGGCTAGTCAGGTGGTACTGGCAACAGCCACGCTCAAAATGGTGTCTTTTATGTGCCACCCGCACAAGAGCCAGTCCAGGGGCACTGGCAACGATTTCGCTTGAAAATCCTACGAAGGTCAGTCAGGCGGTACTGGCAAATGTCACGCTCAAAATGGTGCATCTTATGTGCCACCCGCACAAGAGCCAGTTCAGGGGCACTGGCAACAATCTCACTTGGCTTGCCGGGTCTTCTCACGCACAGCACATTTCCAAAGGTCTCGGTCAGTAGTCATCGCCTCGGTGAGGCCCATATACATATATATATCATCATCATCATCATCATCAATGTTTAACGTCCGCTTTCCATGCTAGCATGGGTTGGACGATTTGACTGAGGACTGGTGAAACCGGATGGCAACACCAGGCTCCAATCTAATTTGGCAGAGTTTCTACAGCTGGATGCCCTTCCTAACGCCAACCACTCTGAGAGTGTAGTGGGTGCTTTTACGTGTCACCCGCACGAAAGCGGCCACGCTCGAAATGGTGTCTTTTATGTGCCACCTGCACAAGCCAGTCCAGGGGCACTGGCAACGATCTTACTTGGCTTGCCGGGTCTTCTCACGCACAGCACATTTCCAAAGGTCTCGGTCAGTAGTCATCGCCTCGGTGAGGCCCATATACATATATATATCATCATCATCATCATCATCAATGTTT
>NC_068991.1:22422815-22424628 GCF_001194135.2 Octopus bimaculoides
AAGTGTAAGAAACTATAGGAAATGTAGGTGAATGAAGGAAGAGAGAGGGAAAGAGAGAGAGAGAAAGAGAGAGAGAGAGAAAGAGAGAGAGAAGGAAGGAGGGAGGGAGGGAGGGAGGAAAGAAAACTGGTCAGTCAGACAGACAAGTGGGCAGACATTCTGACAGACATTAGAGATATGTGGGTTAATTCTGTAAATGTCAAATTCTGTTCCAGTCACATCCAGTTCTGGGAAATTAAATGATTCATCCCCCACCCTTATTTCTACTCTCATATCCAATCCTAGCTGCTACCCTCAACCATTCCACTACCCTGCCACCCTGATAGGCACATTCTATTTTTCACATTTGTTTATCTACCACACTTTCCTACCACCTGCTTTTGTCTCTGAATTATGGAATTACTGCTTTCCTGTTAATTAACATCAAAGTGGCAGAAAGGAAATTAGTGCCAGGCAGTATGTTGCTGGAGGTCAATTCAAGGAATAGAGGTCAGGGGTTATGTGTTAGGTGGTTAAGGTTGAGTGGGTGAGAAGTGATAATGTATTTCAGAGATCTAAACAGTGTCCAAGTAAATAATGGATTAGCTGAATCAGATCCAGGAACTTAAATGAGTTTCTTAATGTACATGCACGTGTGTGTGTGTGTGTGTGTGTGTGTGTGTGTGTGTGTGAGAGAGAGAGAGAGAGAGAGAGAGCATGCATGCATGTGTGTATATCTAAAAGTTTAATCTTGCTCCACCAGTATTGCATTCAAAATGATAACTGAACTGTGGAAATTTAATTTAAAAGATATAATCTTATGAATATGCAGACTAGTTCTGCAATGCACCAACAGATGGCAGCCCATGGTTGCATTCCACAGTGAGAGCTAGGAGTGACCTTCATGAAGCAGTGTGCTAAGTGATATCACTGTGTTTACTTTGCAAGTTGTGAAATTTGTGTTTTGTAATCATGTGTATGTTGTAGTCTGCGATTTTTGTCATGGACTGGAAGTTGAAACAAAGAGCCAATGTGAAATTTTGCGTTAAACTTGGGAAGTCTGCTTCAGAAACATTGAGCATGCTTTGGCAAGCTTATGGTGATGATGTAATGGGTCATACACAATGTTTCAAGTGGCATGCATGCTTCAAAAGGGGAAGAACGTCCCTGGAAAATGAAGAGTAATTTGGAAGACCTGCCACAAGCACTACCCCCAGAACTGTGGAGAAAATTCATCAGCTTGTGCATGAGGATCATTGGAGGACAATCAATGACATTACTGATGTTATTGGTCTGTCGTATGGGACAGTTTCAAAATAAGGTGATTAAAAACAAAATAAGCAACAGGATATCCAGAGGTAACGCAGTACAATCATGTCAAGCAACTCCATTTAATTGAACAATGCAACCATTACATCAATTTAAATGCAGAGCAATCCTCAGCTGCATAAATACATAGAATTAAATTAAATTAAAACAGATGGACACATTAGTATAATTTTACCTAAAACCTCCAAGAAGGTAAGGAGATAGACAAAGAACATGCTGTCTTCACTTCAGCTTAGAAGCTACTAAGGTATCAGGAAGAAAGACTTGTTAGAGATCTAGCTTGTCACTGTTTTTTGGGGTCAGTTTTAATTTGGAGGTTTTAGGTAAAATTATAGTTTTAATTTGGAGGTTTTAGGTAGAATTATACTAATATGTCCATCTGTTTTAATTTAATTTAATTCTATGTATTTATGCAGCTGATGATTGCTCTGCATTTAAATTGATGTAATGGTTGCATTGTTTAATTAAATGGAGTCGCTTGAAACAATCGTACTGCATTAGCTCT
>NC_068991.1:22424681-22432711 GCF_001194135.2 Octopus bimaculoides
TAGTAAGGTATATGGTAAACTTTGACAGCTGCTCATTTTCTGCCATTATTATATTTTGATAATATTCATTTTTTGTTAGAAAACTGACACATCTATTTCTTTATTCTAACTCATTTTTCACTTTATAAAGTATTTATAAATCGTTTTTTGCTATTTTTGTTAAGAGATAGATAAGTCAGAAATTCGTACAGTTTTGAAATATGAGTTTTTTCTTGGAAATACAACATCACAGACAGCTCAGAATATTAATGGAGTATTTCATTCTAATGTTGTTACACAGCAAACAGTATCAAATTGGTTTGCAAAATTTCGTTCTGGCAACTTTGACCTCACAAATGTGCAACACGGTCAACCAGAAACAAAGGTGGATAATGACGAACTGAAAGCCACTGTTGAGTAAGATCCATCTCAAAGTGCCCGTGAATTATCGTTGTTGTTTGGTGTTAGCGAACAAACAATATTGACTCACCTAGTTCAAATTGGTAAAGTGAAAAAGTTGGATAAGTGGGTTCCACATGAACTCAATGAAAATCAGAAACAGCAACGTTTGGAAGCCTGCATTATGCTACTTTCTTGTCACAAAAATGAATCATTTTTTAATTGAATTGTAAGATATGATGAGAAATGGATCTAATACAACAACTGTAAATGTTCAGCACAAAGATGAGCCACCAAAACAGTCCAAAAAGCAAAATTCATCAAAAGAAGCTGATGGTGTGTGTTTGGTGGTCTTGCGCAAGTGTGGTCCATTATGATTTCATTAAACCTGGTTCATCAATCACAGCCAAAGTATACTGTAGCCAACTGGACCAAATGATGCAGAAACTTACAAAAAAACAGCCTAGATTAGTCAACAGATCCACTCCTATTTTATTGCAAGACAATACCAGACCACACATTGCAAAATGACATTGGCGAAACTACAGGAGCAGGAGTTGGAAGTTCTCCATCATCCACCATACTCACCTGATCTTGCCCCCACTGACTACCACTTCTTCCAGAATTTGGATAACTGTTTGATAGGAAAAAAATTTAATTTCAACGATGCTGTAAACAGGCCTTCCAAGATTTTATTGACTCTAGATTGCCAGGCTTTTACAGTTCCAGGCTGGAGAAGCTACCGCTGAAATGGCAAACGCGTATTGACAATATAGGTGCATACTTTGATGAATAAAACTATTCCTTGTATTCATAAAACATTAGTAAACTTTTTTCTTTTCTACAAATTTCATACTTGATGACCTAATCTATATATATAAAATGTAGCTCATGGGCTGGTTCTTTTGCGTATGACAATGTATTTATGGGGTAGCACATATAATTATGTACATATAATATACACGTGTATGCACCCACAAGCACATATATGCATAAATACATACACACATATATGTATTCACCATGATAGATCGCTAGCCACTACACATTCTTTATTTTCTCTCCTTGTTTCTTTCTGTGTTCCTTTCTGTGGAAGAGCATAGGCTTGAAACGTTGAAGACTTTTTCACTTCCCAAGCGTTATACTAATACATCTGTTTGTTGTCTACACCACCTGTCTTCGTCTTTTGTTTTCTTTTGTGAATTTTCCCTATATATATATATATATAAACAAATAACAACAGATGGATAATGAGTCAGTCCACTATGGCTGTTTCCAGCAAGTTTTTAATTGATTAATGGAGAAATTACATCATTAGAAAAAACTGTTTTCATCAGGTTAATACATAAATCACAACATTCAAAAACATTCAAAAGCCAACAGTTTGTGCCACTTCATAATTCTATGCAGGTCATAAGAATGAATTTGTTCAGTTTGGCTGTATCATAGGAGAAAAATGCTGTGAGGTTAGGAGTGGTTAGTGGGGTAACAAAGATTTATAACAATGAAGGAGGTTAGAGGATGGGCTAAGAGGAAAATCAGATAGCAAAGCATCTCGCCCCTACAACTAAGATAGAGTTAATTTTTTTATCTTTTATTTCTATTCAACAAGAGGGTTTGGGGCTAAGTTCAAAGGTCAAGGTTAACCAATTACTTATTTATTTATTTAACAACCTTCTATATGCCTCGACATATTTCCAAGTTTTTTTGTTTATAATGGTGATATCACTTCTAGTGTCTAATTTCATTTTAACATTTATATTTCTGATTTTTACCTTCACGAATTTCCTCATCGTTATATTACCAATTTCTCCCAATGATATACTATTTATTCTTTTTCCTTTTGTTCTGACGTTTTGTCATCTTCGTTCTACAATGCATCTTTATATGTCCTCTATTTCCACAATGACAGCACTCCGCTTTCTTAAATGGACAATTTTTTCCCCCGATGTATACCTCCACATACAAAACATGAGTCTATTTCCTGATTTTTGTTGTGTTTTTTAAAAAACACTTTATCTCTATTCTGACTATTTCGCACTTGCTCGTCTTAATTTGACTATCCTTTCACATTCTTCTGACACTTGCTGTAGGGTTACATCTAGTTTTGTTCTTGCTTTGTGAGAATTTTAGTTCTGTGTCCTTTTTGGCAGTAAGTCCCTGTGTAAAAATCAGGCATTTGAACATAACTGGCATTAATTCATCCAGCTTAAACTTCTCGCATTCCCTGCTTACTCTACCAGTATATGTGATGTAGTCCTCGTCATTGTTTTTCTCTATGTTCAGATATTTCTAATGTGTGTTGAACAATGAGCTTTTTTCACAGCAAAATTTTACACAATATATCTATTGTTTCAATACAGTTTACATCCGAAGGTTTTCTTGAGAGTACATAATTACTGTATCGTTCATGATCTGCAGCTACCAGTTTTCTCAAGATTAAGCACATTTTCATCTTATTGTCCCAATCTTTACATTCTTTCTCAAAGATTTGCTCATATCTTCTGTAGTATTCTTTGAAGGTAACTCCTTCGCCAGGTTTGTATTTCAACTCTGTTATGGAATTTGCAACATAGTCTGACGAGAACATTTTTTCTGAATTCCCTGACAACTTCAGTAATTGCAGCATTTGTTGCTGTAATATTATTTGTTGTTGTTGCTTCTATTGTTGCCCTTGCAGTTGTATCTGCTGTTGTTGTTGCTGTTTTTGCAACTTGAGCAAAGTTTCCAACAAATTTTCCATACTTTTACGATTTTTCATGAAATTCGTACACCAACTTTATGAGTTCATAAACACCTCTTCAAGTTTCTATTAACTTCATGTGAATTGGTTTATCCTTATCAAATTTATTAATTCCTCATGAGTTGTTTAAGTCCTCATCACCACTGTTATAATCCTTAAAAATGTTGGATTGTTATAATATCCACTTTGGTATACAGTATACTTAGTAAAATCAGTAAAGAACAACTATCTCTGACCACCTACTACATACTACGGTACTTCACGTACTTCTCTTTACTTATAGTAACTATGTTATTCCAGTCATCATGTGGGAGGGGTTACTATTATTACTAATTTCCTACAACAAATAGAATATATGATAACCATAGTTCAATAATTCTAATAATGTAATTTCTCCATTAATTAAAAACTCATTGGATACAGCTGTAGTGGATTGACACAATATCCATCTGTTGTTATTTGTTTATTTATTATTCGCCACTCTCAGAACCTGCTCCTTACATGGATCTGAAGTATATTGTGGACCGTACATTTCGTGCAATGTACGTTTCCTAGTGTAGCCTTAGGGCTCATGATATACTCAGTCAGGTGCAATTAATTGTATACATGTCCTGAATATCTTTCTACCTGTACTTTGGTACCCACATATATATTCCTCTACTTTTGTTGTGCATTTTTGACCCGACTTGGTGCCTTACCATTTGAGTGCCATATTCACTCAAATCCTGATCTATTATATTCTTTTATTCTTTTACTTGTTTCAGTCATTTAACTGCAACAATGCTGGAGCAATATATATATATATTATATTTAGGTCCCAGGGTCTGATTCAGCTAATCTATTATTTAATCCATTATTTACTTGGACACGATCCAGATGTCTGAAATGCATTATCACTTCTCACCCACTCACCCATAAGAGTTTATCTTATATATAGTATTTGATATGCATTTATTTGTCTATATATAGGCTCCTAGTGTAAAGTTTCCCTCGCCTCGTCTTACAAGCTGCATGGCAACCTCACAAGTGTTGGTGGTTAAAAACAAAAACACAGAGCACATATAAATCATGTACATGCATGTTTGTATATGTATATGTGTATGTGTGTGTGTGTGTGTGTGTCTGTGTGTGTCAGTATGTATGTGTGTGAAGATGTATATATGTATGTATGTCTATCTGGCAGCCTGTCTGTGTGTCTGTCTGTATGTATATGAGTAAATTCTGATGTTACCTGTACAGAGGAACATAAAGCACTTAGAATAAAGATCTCAAAATTTTAGGACTGATTGTCAATGTTTTCTTAAAGCTGCAAATTCAAGAAAATGCTGTTCATTTCATTGAATATCATACATTGTAATGAAATATATATGAAGATGTGTATAATTGAATCATTATAAATCGTCAAGCACCCACTACACTCTCGGAGTGGTTGGCATTAGGAAGGGCATCCAGCTGTAGAAACTCTGCCAAATCAGATTGGAGCCTGGTGTAGCTTCCTGGTCCACCAGTCCTCAGTCAAATCGTCCAACCCATGCTAGCATGGAAAGCGGACGTTAAACGATGACAACGATGAAGTTCCTGGTTTTAACATTTAAAATCTGACCACTACACTCTCCACTAAAGAACCTTCAGTTTACTTGGCTTCTTTCGTCTCGACCTGCTTACTGTTTCACCTTCTCAGAACTGTAGCTTCCTACATGTTCCTTTCTCATCATGTTTTCCCACCATTCATTGCCCTACGGAAGTTCAAGCTGAATGTTAATTGTATTTACATCACTAATCTGAAAAGGTTTCTGAATGTTTGGGGTTCAACTCCTTTTTGTCAGGCCAACTTATAAAATAAATATAAATGGCAGAACTGAAATAACAGGTTTGAAAATGGGAGAGAGACATAGAATGAATCTTCATCAAATAATTATTTGAGATTTAGCTTTCCTTCGAGAGCTCAGTGCTGAATATATATGTTTGTTGTCGTTGTTTAGCCCCAGGACAACCAGGATTGAGAAGGCCTATGATCAAAGACATTCCATCTTCTTTGTAGACATGGCACACCTTAGGCTACATTACCAATGCACCTTCCTGTTTTAAGATATTAGGTGTTATTTGAAGTCGATTTCATTGTCAATCCAGGTAAATTGAATGACTGCTAGCTTGTTGAAATATAATTATCTACATTGGTAGATTCCACTAATGAATTAATTACCTTTCACTTTAAAACATATGTGGCTTTAGTCTGAAACAATTTTCACAAAACACACACACACACACACATATGTGCAAGCAGAGAGAGAGAAAGAGAGCGAGAGAGAAAGAGAGCGAGAGAGAAAGAGAGCGAGAGAGAAAGAGAGCGAGAGAGAAAGAGAGCGAGAGAGAGAGAGAGTCAGTTAGTTGAATTAAAGAAAGAAAATCTGCATGGAATTGAATATGTTGTACAATATTTTGACGGTGAGTGAGAATAGAGATTAAAGCAGTCTGTGAGTGTCTGGTCAGAGACATGAATTAATGAAGAGAATAGCTGGTGTAATCGATAGAAAAATAATGAAAGATATTTTTTTTACACTGCCTGTATCAGTGAAGAAGCCTGTTTTTAGGTGCTCAGCCTACTAGAAACAGCAGCCAAATCTTCCCGAAATTAAATCCTAGTCTTTTTAAAAAGGAAACATTGGATACTATAGAGCCTAGATATTTTTTAATGGCTTAGCCAGAGGAGTAAGTAGTAAGTCCATGACCATTTTAAGGGCCTTTCAGATTAATGGGAAGAAGTTATCTTCAGATAGGATCCTGGTTCAAATGCTTGCAACAGAGTGGACTTTGCTAAAGACTCCTAGGAGTCAGATAACAGTATTATACTAGATGACTGATAGAGTCTACCACTCAAGAGCAAGAATGACTCCAACACCAATGAGCCTCTATATAGTTTCTATCAATCAAACATTACCTACAAGGTATAGGTTGATATGACCGCACTATGGTCAAGGCTGAATTAAGGTTACTGAGGCTTAGCAACAACAATGTCACCATTGACAACACCAGCAGCAGCACCAACAACAACAAAATAAACAAAAACAAAAAGGCTAGCAGAATTGTGGTGAAGTCATCAAGTAACATAAACAAGTTAGTAACCAAATAAATTTCTGATTGATGAGCATATTATGAGAACAGTTGTTGTTGCTTAACTACAGGCTAACCCTGATTAGGCAGTCATATAAGCAGGAAGCATTCCAACCATAACCAACTCTTTTTTTTTCCAACTTACAATGTGTGTGTGTGTGTATGTGTGTGTGCGTGCGCGCGCGCGTGTTTTTGTGTGTGTATGTGTGTACATAGGTATATATGCATTGTATCTATACATTTTATTTATTTATTTATGTGTTTCAGCCAAGTGGCTGCGGTCATGCTGGTGCACCACCGTGGTATATATATTTTATATATATATACACACATAAAGTTTGACTGTCTACTTTGTATATATACAAGTTCTACTGTCTGTTTTGTCATGACTTCTATGGGTAGATGCCCTTCTTAACACCAGCCATTTTGCAGAGTGTACCAGGTGCTTTTTATGTGGCACTAGCACCAGTGACCTCACTAAGTAACTTACGAGACTGAATGCGGGAGTAGTATTGAAGAAGATGATGTATATATATATATATATATATATATATATATATATATATATATATATGTACTAGCTGAGCTACCCAGTAATACCCGGGAACAGGGATATTCCCAGTACCCATTACAATGCCTAATTTCTCTCAGTTGAAAAATGAAATCAAGACATAGGACAGATAACAGAAGGTATTAGTAAAATCATTGACAAAACAATAATACAAATAAATACGTGTGGAATCAGAAAATGACAATCGTTTGGTCAGATGAGTGGAAAGCTGCAAATATATAATCAATGGAAACATCAAGAGAATTGTAAAGGAGTGCTATGAAAAAAAAAAAGAACATAAAAGTTTGAAAAGTAAACAAAAAATTAAATTGAGAAAAGAGATTTTATACTTACAAAAATGGCTGAAATGGAGAGGCAACAACGTGGTGGTTATAAGAGTCGTAAGATGCTACGAGGAGGAAGAAAAAGCTTACAAATATGGTGATTTTTGTCATTTTTGGGCAAATTCTCTTGCAACCCAAGAGAAAATTTTAAGTGCACACATACTTAATTTGACGATTGTGTATAGTTCCACTGATCGTGAAAATCAAATATCGATTGCAACGGTTAGAACCAACAATTTAAGTGCAGGTGTTAAGAAAATACATGTTTTAACACACAACGCAGCAACATTTAGAATCGATAATTTTATGTTACAGCAACCTGAGAATGCTGAAATAATTGATGAACATTTTTAATCCCACAACAATTTAGGCCAAATTTCGTAAATCAGGTAATCAAAAATCATCTTATGCTTTGTTTGAGTGGCCTAGATAAAAAATTATTTGTCTCAACCCATCCTTAGTGCATATTCCATCTGTGTATAAAATTTCAAGAAAATCGGTTGAAACTTTAAAAGTTATGGCAAAAAATAACATTCATATGAGAATTTGCATTGAAATGCCCTATCGATCTTTGAAAAATCGATGCTGATAAAAAATTATCGATGTTTTTGAAATTTCAAGTGTGTAAGTAACTACATGGACATAAACCGTCCACATGTGTCAAGTTTCATCAAGATCAGTTGAATAGTCTTGGAGGAGTTAAAGTAACAAATTCATGAACACACACATACAGCCACAAACAGACAGAAATTGCCATTTATGTATATAGATGGTGCACACACACACACACACACACACACACACACACACACACACACACACATCTATATCTATCTATCTATCTATCTATCTACATACATACATACATACATACATACATACATATATATATATTTATATATAT
>NC_068991.1:22432772-22438084 GCF_001194135.2 Octopus bimaculoides
ATATATATATATATATATATACACATATATAAATACATGGAAGGTGCTCATTAAACAATGATGATGATGATAATATATATACATACACACAGAGGATGCAAGGGATATTTGAAGACATTTAATTATCAGTACGCAAATTAAAAGGTCTTTATTTCTTTCCGGTTCTCCAATGACAGATATAATGCAAGAAATGAAAAGACATCCAGTCACTGTTGCCGTATGTGCAGAACACACCGATTTAGAAATTGCCAACTTTCTTAATGTTGCAAGATGTTTTGTACACAGTGTTTGGATGGAATTGGAAATCTCTGGTTGAAATATTTCAACTGTACATTCTAAATACCTAAATGTTCAAAGACTATAAGGACACCACAATTTCATTCAACAGGTTCAAAACATTATCAACTATGAATCTGGAAAATAAATGAAGACCATTGTCAAAGAACTTCAAGTGCCATAGTGGACTACCAAAACTGTGGTGCGTGAGGACGTTCAATGCTGTGTACTGAGGGGAGGCCAGTTCATGTTTGCAAAGACACAGAGAAACTGTTTCATCTGTGCCAAGCCATCACTTAACAAGCTTAAAATCTCTTGTGAACATGGCATGCTTTGATTCTTCAACTAGACCAAAAGTCTAATGAGTGGAATGATAGATGCTCAGTGCAGATATTACTGATGTCCACAGAATGATGTGCACTAAATTTTCAGTGACTGTGATAGATTTAGGAGTGGTGAGTAATGAAAATGGTGCTACCTCATATTATTCCACAAGGTCTTAGAATTAATGCCAAGGTTCTGGAAACAGTTGATAAGTCATGGATGGATGAAATATGCAGTGGAAGGCCATATGTGTTTCAACAAGACTCAACACCTTCTGACAAAGCCCATAGTAAAACAAGAATGGATGTCAGACAATCTTTATGATCCTGTAACACCAAATTTGTGGACTCTATACTTACTGGATTTAATCCCATGAACTAATACTTTTAGAGCAGTGTTGAAAGAAAGACTAATTGACACCTACACAGTATTATAAGTTTCACTGAAGGCCACCATTATTCAGTTGAATAAGGATCACTTAATGCAGGCATATCAACAATCTGAGTTTGGCACTGAAGCATTCATCAAGGTTGAAGTCAGATTCATGGAATAATCTTGTAAAAATGTTTATTGAGAACATATGCACAAATTTTTATTAAAATACATTTGGTTTTGCTAGATTAGAGTAATTTTAATAAATTACCAAATATCTCCTCAAACACCTCACTCACCCTGAATATATATAATATATAATATACAAACATGTATGCATACATACATGCATACATACGCACATACATACATACATACATACATACATACATACATACATACAATTGCATCCCCCTGTGTATCTTTCCCATTTTAAGATGATAATGTGTGATTTGCAAAATATCTGGTTGTTATTTCAAGCAGATGGATTAACAACATTATAGAAGCTCCCATCTCGTTTCACAAGAGAGCAGTTATTGTCATAATCAAGTATAATTAAGTTTTTTGTTTGTTTGTTTTTAATTCTTCCATTGGAATCATTTTTTGACTAAGACTAGAAATATATAATTTAACATTATCTGCACATAATTTTTAAGGGGCTGGTCTGATAACTGATATGATATCATAGATATAAATGAGAAGAAGAACAGGGCCCAAAAGATTACCTTGCAGAACATCTCTCTCAACTTGAAGATATTGAAGAATGGTATTCAATATGACCAAACTAAATTCTCTCAGATAATCTTTAACCCATCCTATTCCTTATGCATTAAAATGATATTACTGCATTATTTGTATGAATTTTCTGTGACTAACAGCAATGTATGCGTAAATGTAGAAAATATCTATAGTGTTATTATTATCTGTTTCTTTTGTCCAAGTGTCTAGATAAGACAGTAGATGAGTAATTGTAGAGTAATATGGTGGAAAGCATTGTTGATTAATTGATAAAAGTTCATTATATTTCCATTGACATTTAAGAGGTATTGTAGTAATATAATCTTATCTAGGATGTGACAGAAATTTATTTTATGCCTCCAGAAAGATAGGAAGCAAACTCGACCTTGGTAGGATTTGAGCTCATAACACAAAGATTGTTACTAAACACCATCAAAAACAAAATACCAGACAAGTACTAAGATCAATTTAATAATACCATAACATATGCAAGTTATGAATGAAATTACAGGTTTGTTAACCTTCCTGCATTGCATGAGAATTTCCAGCGGCATTCACCATCTCTTCATGCATTCAAACAATTCCACAAAATTTCTTGCATTTTAGAAATTCTCCATTATTTATGATGTTTTATCATGTCTCATTGTCCCTTTATGGAACATTGCCAGTAGCATATTGATTTGGTCTATCCTTTGGTTCATTCTGAAATATGTGGGGAAAAAAAAATGGCATGCTGTTATTGGTTTAAACAAAGTTTACTTTTTAATGTATAAGAAATCATGTTGAATGTGCAATTGAAATCAAAATACTTCTAGGCATATATGTGACAGAACATTGGATGAATCTCTGGTAGCGAAGCAATGGAGGTTAACTTTCGCAAAACTTGCACCAACTAAAGCTGATATGAAATTCAATCCAAAGCATACATCCATCCATTTTTGATGTTCACTATTCCAGGGAGGGCTGTGGAGGGTGTGGTCCTCAGGTACCTCCTCCATAGAGTTTTATCAATAACAATTGTCATTAGACTTTCTTGCTGGATTCCCAAGCATGACCAGTTAAGACTGAGTATTATCCAACCACCTTGTTCATAGTCTACCCCTAAGTCTCCTGCAGCTTGGCTCATCTTGAAGAATCTGTTTTGTGATCCCTTCCTGTGACATTTTCACCACATATTCATAGTACTGGAGCCGAGATTTCTCAATACAGAGAAGTAGTGGCTCAGTCTGGAGAGATTCTCTGATCTCTGAGTTATGCATCATGTTGAATAATGTTATTCTAGATCTCCTTCAGAGGAACTCCATTTCAGCCACTTGTGTACACTAAAATACGTTTTGGTCATTCCCAACATTCATGATTATAGGTGAGGATAAGCACAAAAACCAAATTGAAGATAACAAATTTAGCTTTCTTATCGACCTCTCCTCTTTTGAGGATCAAATGCTGAAGCTGGTGCATAACTGTACTAGCAGCTGCAAAACTAACATCCAGTTCAGCCTTTTGCACCCCCACCATTTGTGAATATGGTTACAAGATATTTAAACTTCTACAAATGCACAGCATAAAGGGTGTTTGTGAGGTGTGTGTTTGCAAAACATAGACTTTATGTATCAGAGCACAAAGGACATCATTTGCCATGTTGCCATAAAAATGCACATAAGAAATACTGAAATGGCAGATTCAGAAAAGATTACATTTGCTATTTGTCATGATGCTCATTTGGCTGATAAAGTACAGTAACAGTTATTATTCATGAATATGAAAGCTTTAATGAAAGCTTCAATTTATACACAGATTTTGATTATAAATGTGGAGGTTTAAAGCTGAAATCCTCATGACTCAGCATAACATTTCTATGAAAATCAATGATGATCTGAGTCTCCTGTTGACAAAATATTTCCAGACAGCAAAATTGCAAAGAAGTACAGTTCTGCAAAAGTGAAAGCCTTGCATGTTAAATGGATCTGTAGCTCTTACTTTTAAAGGTGATATCACCTTTTCTTATTACAGCAAAACTGAGAAGACAAAGAGCTGTGTTATTAATATAAACCACACAGGAACATGAATCTGCATGGAAAGGAGCTACACATGGAATATAATACTGAACACGGTAAACAGTAGAATATATAGTTTAGTGTATGTGTTATTATATATCGGCCATGTAAATTTACATGATATTACTGGAGTAATATGAAAGTAAATGAACTATGTCATTTTAGTCCTTTATGTGTGTACAATGTCTGTATTTCCTACTATGACAACAACTGAGAAACTTGTAAATAGATCTAAATAAGCAAACATGTTTATTCATGAATAATAGGTACTAGTGTATAACAGGTATACCACTAATAGTAGATGAAGAGGTTTTGGAAAAAAATAATACACATGTATAATCTGCACTGTAGGCTGGTGCTAAAATGATTGCAGTGTAGGTCATATATATATGTACGTACATATGTATGTATGTATGTATGTATGTATGTATGTATGTATATATACACTCTATCCACTACAAACACACAGACTCACATTCATACCTCAACTTCACCTCCCACCCTAAACACACCAAGTTCTCCATCCCCTATTCCCAATTCCTCTGTTTATGCAGGCTCTGCAGTGACGACCATGACTTTGCGACTCAGTCTCTATTCATGGCTTGCTACTTCATCCTACGTTGATATCCCCTCACCACTATCCACACCACCCTTGCCAGAGCACGTTCCGTGGACCGTGCATCTGCTCTCTTCCCCCCTCACCTGCCCCACTGTCACCCATCTCCCGTTTCCCCTCACCTACCATCCCACCACCCTACCTCTCTAACGCAGCATTCTCCAAGCCTTCTGGCAACTCCAGTCCGACCCCTCCACTTCGCACATCTTCCTAACCGACGCCCCCCTCCTTCAAACGAGCCGACAACCTACGAGACCTCTTGGTCCACAGCTTCTTCCCTAATCCAACCTCCCAATCCAGCTCATTCCCCTGCTCCCGCCCATGCTACCGCACTTTCCCTTACCTCTCCAACACCACCATCCTCACAGGCACCGATCATTGTCCCTATCATATCACTGACTCCTTCACCTGCACTTCTAGCAATGTCATTTACTGCATCTCCTGCTCTCTCTGTCCTACTTTATACATCGATCAAATGGGATGCCGCTTAGCTGACCAGTTCGCGGAACACCTCCAAGACACGACTCGGCAACAACACCCCAGTCTTGCGCCATTTCCACTCTACTGGTCACTCTTTGCAACACCTGTCTGTGTTCAGACTGTCCTTGCACAGGGGCCATCCAGACTCGCATCTTCGCCATGAGCAGGGATTAATCTTCTCTCTTCACTCCTTTGCACCATGTGTGCTCAACTCTTCTCCCCTCTTCATCTAACCCTCCTCCTCTTTCCTCTCTTCCTTCCACACCTACTTCTTCCCTCCCACCTCTCCTCTCTTGCTCTGGCACCTACTTCCTTTCTTCACTCCTACCCACTTTCTTCCTTCCACCCTCTCCTTTCGTCATCACCCCTCCCTCATTACCCCACCCCTACACATTCCAACCCCACCATCCCTATACATCCCAGCCCACCCCAACCCATCCCTTAGACTCCAT
>NC_068991.1:22438650-22440398 GCF_001194135.2 Octopus bimaculoides
ATATATATATATATATATATATATATATATATATAGATAGATAGATAGATATGTTTTTTATTAATAATTGGCAGAAGTTATAGAGTGGCTCAAGGGCCAAGTGTTCAAGTGCCATTGTATGAAACTCTCATGTCTTGGTACTTCTCAGAATGAAACATTATCAGAGAGTCACTCTGAAACTTCTGCAAATTATTGAAAAGTAACAAATATACACTCATGTTTTGAGTTCTCTTTTCCTGTTTGTTTCACTAAGCCTATATAGCTGGCCGCTGACGAATTTTCCTGACGAATGCTAGAAATGATGAGTAGATAGACAGCTGACAACTGATGAAGGGTCATTCTTTGTGTTACTTGTGCTATTTTCCATTTGTTTCTCTTGTTGTTTGCATATTGAAGTCATTTGTTTTTGTATTTCATGTTGTTTACTGTTGATGACGTTCTACCCATATATGCATATGTATATGTGTGTGTGTGTGTAATATTCGAGCGAGATTGTTGCCAGTGCCGCTGGACTGGTTCCTGTGCAGGTGGCATGTAAAAAACACCATTCGAGCATGGCTGTTGCCAGTACCGCCTGACTGGCCCTTGTGCTAGTGGCATGTAAACGCACTTACTACACTCTCGTGAACCTCAAGACAAGAAATAATACATGTTCAATTTATATTATAGAAGAATATATATATATACATACATACATACATACATACATACATACATACATACACACACACAGACACTCACAATTTGATGTTTTAGCAACATTTCCACGTTCAATATTAGCTAAATTTTTTAACAATCAATTTCTAATCATATGAACTCTGCATTCTAATAAGTTGTTGTTTATATTTGAAAATTTCTAAACATAGTCCTCAAATAAGTTATCTCATATTTGAAGACCAGAAAATATACTTACTTTTCCCTGAAGATATTTGACAATAGATCGTTTATTACATCTATAACAGTTAGGATTTTTTTGGCTATTTTTTTTATTGTCTTGTTGATCCAGTTCCTCTTATATTTATTCTTATAGGCATCTCTTTTAATTTGCATTACTTTTCCATTCTGGTACAAATAAAATGAATCAAGCATCTATTATATTTTTTCTTCTCCATTTTCTTTTATTAACTTTATAATTTATAAGACTATATATATGTGTGTGTGTGTGTGTGTGTGTGTGTGTGTGTGCATCGTCAATAGTTCATATTCAGAAAGTTAATTCTTATGGCCAGTCAGAAAGCTTAACAAATTGTAAAGAGGTTATGTGCCTTCAGCCTTTTGAGTTGGACAAGTCGCCTATACAGCTAAGTGGTTTATAGGTGCAAGATCAATGGCCACTCTCTGACTGGCCTTAGCAATTAACTTCCTAAAAATATCATTTACATATATATATATTTATATAAGGGGCATTACTACAGAATAATGCCACACACTGGACTTCTCAAAATAAACACATTTAGTACCGAATGCGAGGAAAAACAACCAACAGAAGATCAACTTTCTTTTAAATAACTCAACTATGTTATTTAAAAGAAAGTTGGTCTTCTTCTGTTGGTCGTTTTTCCTCGCATTCGGTACTAAATGTGCTTATTTTGGGAAGTCCAGTGTGTGGCATTATTCTGTAGTAATGTCCCTTATATAAATATAAACGAATAATTATATTCTTGGGAATAGAAATTTCCCTTATGAATTTTTTTACACACTGGCTTCTTGATAAAATTCTTGTAAAAGATTTTTATCCCTTTTTGAAT
>NC_068991.1:22440483-22454509 GCF_001194135.2 Octopus bimaculoides
TATATATATATATATATATATATATATATATATGTGTGCTCTTGTTTCAGTATCAAGTTAATATAAAACCAATTTAATATGAAACTGAAGCAGTACTCGGTACTCTTAGTAGAGTATGAGTCTATTGAACTTTTACAAGTACAGGGGTGACATGACTTTTAAGTTTCAGCCTGCTAGCCTTCATTGGCTAGACAAGTAACAAGCAAGTGGATTTGGTTTCGAATCTCAGGCAGAGCCAAGCAAAGTCCCTACACACACACACACACATATATATATATACACACTGTCTAAGAATCCATAAGTCAGAAAAAATATGTACTTGTATATTTGTTAATAATGTGAATATATTAATCGATGTGTACAGTATCATATATCCATTACAGCTGATCTTTACCAATCGGTTTCGCACTAGGGGTTCGACAAAGTGTTAGGTAACAGCCTGATTATGTAACCCTGCATTCTTCAGAGGTGGCAGTTCTGCATATATATATATATATATATATATATATATACAAACTCACAATTTCTTTTGTGCCAAACTAGTTCTTGTGTATAATATGCGTCTTTAATTTTAAGGTCTTAAAAAGATGGAAAAATGTGAAATAAGCCCAGTAATATACGAAAGTACTCAAAAGTAACTGACAGCTATAAAAAAAAAAACTATTGTAATTTAGGTTTATCATTTTTCCAGTGTTTCTGTAAAGTTTTTAAATTTTTTTTATTTAGATACCTCAATTATAAAAGAAAACCTAAGACTGATGAAGTGAAAGGATATGAAAAAATAGTAAGGAATAAACAAAAAGCGATAAAGCAATTATTGCAAATTTGATCATCCGTAGAAAGTATAAAAAAAACAAACTAGTAGGAGTATAAGAGAAGTGAGAAGTCCAATCCGTTATCCGCCCTCTGCTCAGTTGTGTGAATGCAAGCGAGCGAGCGAGTTGAAGTGCGCATGCGTCAGTCGTTGATCTAGCCAAGATGATGGCGGATTCTAAATATTCTAAAGGACTGACAGTCATGTCAGGCACAAAACCCGTACCCATGAAATTGTTTGCTACACGGGAAATAGAGAAATCGTCGCCCAGTTGTGTCCCGAGGTAAGTGGTCAGCTTTGAAACTAGCCGCCCCTGACATTTGTAGTCTCTTACTTTCTCTCTTTATAACCTGTCCGCATAAATATGTATATTATTACATTTAACCCATTCATTTCTCATCTGTCTCCGTGAAATGAGAAACTGGAAGATTTGTGGGGAGATTTTTGTTTTCTCCTCTCACTCATCTGTCATGTGATTATTCGGCTTCCTTTTCTCCATTGATATCATATGGAAAATTTGAAGGAAAATGAAAAACTGACTGTCGCTGATATTTGTTTGTTCTGTGGTCAGCCTGTTTTTACCAACTCTTGTTCTCTTTATATTCTTCTTATTAGAAATGTGGATTCTTATTTAGTTTCTTCTCTGCAACAGCCAAAAAAGAATAAATGAAACTATTTAGCATCGACCGTGTCTCGTTTATAATTCTGAGGGTTTGTACCTATATTAAACTGAAGTGATCCCGCAACCCGGGTTACTGTTTATATCTCTTTCTCACATGATACATTGTCCTATGGCAAAAGCATAGATGTCTCGATCTTCATTCCTTCCTTCATCTCAAAAGCTCATGCTGCGTGTCTGTAATACATTATTACAGTTTTGTCTTGTTCGAACAGCAGTGTTTATGTATTGCATAAACATGTAAAAATACTCCTATACATAGTTTCACATAAGAGACGTGCGTTCCTACACACCACACTCGAGACATACGTGCGGATACATATTCATATAAACGCTTACACATATATACACATATTCACACTAAAACATACACACACATATATATATATAGCGAAGTGTGTGTTTACATATACATAGTGGCATGTTTATAGGATACATAATCATGTATATGTTTACAACCATAGGCATGTAGATATATCAACTCATGTACTCGTTTACATACTTGTTCGCCTATATACACGTACAGTTAATTATCGTGTAAGATATACACATACATAGTGACACATAAGAACGTACACACCCCAATATGTATACACGAATCCCAAAAGCCCAATGTTCCAATACAGTGACGCAGACCAACAGATTTACTGACGCACACGCAACTTGTTTAGTCATTTTTCTGATGTAAACATACATACTAACAAATGCACACATAGTCATGTTCCTGGCCCACTCTCGTATATTTAGATATATAAATGCACACATCTATGACACAAGCAATAGCAACACACACATAGCGTAGTCCCAAAAATGAAATTGAAAAATATTAAAACACTAAGCGTATCTTTTCATATACATATTCAAATTAATATTCCTCACATTCCTAATTCGACCTACTACAAATAGTTGACAGATCTTCATATCCTCTCTTTCTAAAAAAAAAAAAAAAGTACACTTTAGTTAATGTAGTTTTATAAACGAAAAAAATAGAAATACAGACAAAAGCCGATATGATCACGGCTTTCATCAGAAGTCTGTTTAATCAGAGCTGACTTGGGCCTTTACAACGAAAACATCACAGTTTCTTTTACATACATACGAAATATATGCATTCACTGAGTATTTTTTCTCCCTGGTCCTTACAAATAGGGATTCATGCATAATCCTCCCACATTTACATTGCCTTTTAGATCCTCACACAAACATGTTCTCTATTTTTCACACACATATACACCGTCTTTTTAGTGTTTTGGCGCATTGCTCCTATGATTCCCCAAAACATCAACTGTATGTCAGCTCTCATGAGCCGGCACTACGACGACCCTTTTCTTTCGTAAACTATGCTAATTATTAGTCGGTAGTTGTAAAGGTGATTGATTGCTATGGCGTTGATGTGTGCCTGGTAGATGTTTGTGGTATCATCTGTCTGTTGTGGGTGTGTCTCTTATGGTGGTCATCATGTATGTTTTGATTTGTGACATGTACATGTATCTCTTGTGTGCGTGCACTGTGGTTGTGTGTGTGTGTAGACACACACACACACACACACACACACACACACACACACACACACACACACAGGGTGTTGTAGTATTTGGACAAATTTTAAACGCAAGTAACTAACTAAGACTGAAAGAAGTGCATTGTAAAATAAAATATGCTCCATCATTATGAGACACCATATATATGTATATATATTCATTTATTTCACACCTCGTATAGCATATGAAGATGGTGAGTTTTCTAGTCCCTTATCATCTCTTTAAAATCGTATCGAATGATCGAATCACCTGTCTTTTCTCTACTGCTCACATCTGCTTTATTGTTGTTACCTCCTCTACCGTTAGTGCTAGCCAGGTCAGTACTATGCTGTGCTAGTGATAATCTCGGTGCCGGTGCCTCTGCCCATGTCACTGAAACCGTATGTGTATTTTTTCATCTCCAACCAATATCACCATTATTACTACCACCACCACACTATTATTACCAATGCAATTACGAATACTACTACCAGTGGTATTAGTAGTAGTAGTTACATTAGTATCACTCCCATCATCTACCAGCAACAAACACTATTATAACTATATTGAAAAACCATAAACATTATGCTGGATGCCATCCATCTTTCAAATTTTCATTATAATTTCCTGTGCAGTGAGCAAGGAGATGTTTGTTGAGGAAGAATTAAAAGAAAAATTTAACATTGTTTATTGAAGACAGAAAAGTATAAACGTCAAAACAAAACACAAAGAAATCCAAGAATATTGCGTTGAACTTGTCACAAGACTTTTTTGTCTTCCACTTATGATACTGCCACAGCCGAATCCATTTCCAACTCCCTTTCTATAAATTACTTTTTTTGTTCCCCTTGAAATTGCTGTTGTTGTTTCGCCCCTCCCCCTTGTCAGTCCTAATCTAGCAGACCTATGATCAAACACACTCCGTCAGTGACCATCTCGTCTTTTTTTTTTTTATATTCTCGATTACATCATTATCTGTTATATCTTTGCCCTTTTTTTAGGGTGCGATTTGAGCGTGGTGACCTTCATCCAAGTTGCTAATAACGTTTTAAAGGAATTTATCTATCTGCAGATTTTACGTCACAATCGGAAAGTTATATATATATTTCTCCAATGATCCAATTGGAGACCAAGGTTTCTTTTTTCCATTTTTCCATCCAAGCTCTTTCGAACCCATGTATAAAGTTCGCTAGTTAAATCAAATTTGTTGCTGTTTAATCAAGGCTTGATCGGCGAAAGCATTTAAAATTTTTCTTATCAAAGCAGAACATTGTATTAGCAAAAACGTGCTTAATATTACAATGAGTACCCAATTAAGAGATGGAAAAATTAAATAAAATTAATCGAGTCCTCACATTTTCTTTTCTTTCATACATAATAAGTCTTCGTTCATATTGAGCATGTTTCACAGTTTCAAGCTGTAAACATGTGTTTGTCGTTCGATCCCAGATTAGCCAAACTAAATGCGATTGATATATGTATACTGGACATTTGCTAATGATATGAGGGAATGTAATAATATTAATCCATTTTTGTAGTTAGTTAATCTCAGGGACAAGTGAGCGGTTATGTTCTGCCACTTCTTCCTTTTCTTTCTGGTCAGTGCTCGTTTCGCCCCAGAACCGCTTTAACCGTGCAGACCTTTGATCAAAAGTGTTTCAACGGTGACCATCCCGTCTCATACCAGATATATTATATCCAGTCAATGCTTTTCTTATTGTTGGTCAAGTTCGATTGAGCACTTATAATCCAAGGCATTCCAGCCATGACTATCTTTTTGATATATCAAAGATTACACTATCCAATGTATTCTTATCTTAAGACGATAGGGCACACTTTGAGGGGAGATTTGGTAGTTATTTATTGCAGGTCGGACGACTATGCGGAAGCTCTCTCTTTTAGCGCGTAATAGTATATTTATGTGTATTGAAGGGTTATTTTAAATTAAAAATATCGATGAAGTTCGTAACAGTAACTGTCAGTCTACATTTGTAATTTTCAATCTCATTTTTGGTTGAAAGGAGCTTCGACGTGGCCGCACTATATACTAGAAGTAGCAGTCAAATCATTCTCAAACCAAAAACTCGACCGTCTTAAAATATTAAAAAAAAACTCATTGGATAATGTAATTCTAGATGCATTGTAACTGGGGATACAAAACAGACTGGGTGGTCACCACTGGAATGTCATTCGATCGTAGGTTTGTTTGATCAGACCTGACCTGGGGTTAAACCGCAACAACAACCTGTCTAAAGAAGACTTATCGTGACGCAAGATGTCGCATTGGCCATTAAACTTGAAAAGTCTGGTGTTGCTGTTGTTAATGTTGGTAGTAATAATACTGATGACGATATTACTGCTGCTGCTGTTATTAGCAGTGTTGTTTTCCCCTTTATCTCTATTGGGTCCGCACCACCACCATCTTCCCCCCACCTGCCCCCCTTGTCCGTTTGTATCTGTCATTTCTCGTCACAGGTAGCAACCATCCATTCCATACGTTCACATTAGTGTTGTTTCCACACGACATTATTGCAATTTTATTTATTCTCCATATAACAGCATAGTAGCATTTTAAGACTCGCGCACATTTTTTCCTTCACTATACTGTCGTTCAATTAATTCACTCTGTCGTCCTTCTCTCACTCTTCAATTCTTTCTGTGTGTGTGTGTGTCACACTGACTCTTGTTTTCTTTCTCATTCCGTTACACTCTCGAACTATTTCTCTTCTCTTTCCTCCTCTTTCTGTTTCACTCTCTCTCTCTCTTTATGTTATACTCTATCTTTCTCTCTCTTTATGTTATACTCTATCTTTCTCTCTCTCGCTCTCTTACTCACGCACACGCATTTTCTGCCTCGCACTCTTTTTGTCTTTTCCCTCCTCTCTCTCTCTCTCTCTCTCTCTCCGTGTCTCTCGCACACACAAACACACTGTCACAGTTTCACACTGTTTCTGTCTGTGTCATTTACTTTCATTGATCTGTTAAAACAAATTGGTTTTTCATATTATTAAAATAACTTCGTTCATAAATTCTGCTGCATTAAAAAAAAAATTAACTATAATAATATACTTAGCAACCTAGCTGTCTGTGTGTGTGTGTGTGTGTGTGTGTGTGTAAGAGACGTATAATTATATTTTATTTAGTACAATAACCTATTAAAAGTTGTCTCTATAAACCATGTTTTCTTAAAAATTTTTTTTTAAATCATTAGTTTGAATATAATATTTTGCAGAGCAAAATAAATCAAGTTACCTCAAAATACACACAAATTACAATATTTCTAATGAATTTCCAAAAACACATGGCGCATCTAACATGAAACTCTATGAAATGTTTCTTTAGCAATATTTCGCATTATCAATCTGCAGCTTGCTTTGATCTTTCTAAAAGCGCCTCTAGCAGTCTTCAAATTAAGAGCAAAATGGCAGGAATATTTCTTCGGTGAATAATTCAATCATTTAATAGGTTACCAGAAGTGTATTCCAAAGATATTTTATCATTTCCTTGCAACGCTTTTCTTCTGTTTTAAGCACCATGTGTCTTGTAAGTTTTTCAGGTTGTTAAAAATCAAAAAAAAAAAAAAAACGAAAAGGAAACGCACGACGAAGCTGATTTATTAAATTTTTATCATTTATTTGTTTCAGTCCTGGGGCACTATCCTTAAAGATTTTAGTTGAACATATTGACACCCCTGTAATTATTTTAATTATTTGTAAGTCTAGTACTTATTCTATCGAACTTTCTTTGTTGAATTTAGCAGTTCGATAAACCAACACCAGTTGCCTTGCAGTGGTAGGAGACAGACAAAAGATGCACACGTGTATACAAACACACATGATAGGCTTCCACACGATTTCCATCAACCAAATTCACCCAACGCTTGGTTGGCCCAAGGCTATAATTAGAAGACATTTGCCTCCGGTACCACACAGTAGAACTGTACCTGATACTGCAAGGTCGCAAAGCAAATTCCTTAACTAGACACCCCATGCCTATGCTGCAAATACAATAATTATAAAAAAAGTCAAATAACTAAGGAAGGTAACATTGGTCAATGTAGTTCTTAGTATCTAAAAACAAAAGGGTGGGGGTTATGTGGTGGGACCTTCTTTTTGATCATAGATCTACTGAATTAAGACTAACCTGGAGTTAAACGATAGCAACTACAATTAATATTTATAAATTGCATGTTGTCTGTTTCAAATATTGTTTTCTGTCAGGTTTCTCTGGTCGTCTATCGATGTATTGTGATTGATTTTTGTTATTTTAATCCAACAACTTTTGTGAATTAAAATCATGTGTTGAACCTCATTAAAATGCAGCAGCAAGATACTTTATGAAAAATATAACAATGCAAATATCAAGAGATAATTCTAAATAAACTTGAAATAGATGAATAAATGACTCTATATCAGTTCTCACTTGAAGATTGCAATGGCATGAAAAACAAATTGTGAGACAAAATTTTGATTTCTGATTCAATGAAAAAAGAAACTTAGGTTGGAAAGGAAGTCCATTTCACAATGGGAAAGAAATAAATGCATTTTTGATCTTAATTGATATCTTTAACCAAGTTAATATTCCTCTTCAGTATTAGTAACATAATTTCACCGATTTTTCTAATTGTCTAGCTTTCAGGCATAAAATTCTTCAGGTTTCAAAAAGGAGTAACATTGAATATTATTTTTTTAACCTTTTCACAATTAATAAAACTGTCTTCCCCCTAAATAATGTTACAATGATTGGTAAAGATGATAATCAGATGAAGCAAGGTCAGGAGAGTAAAAGAGGATGAAGCAAAAATTCCATATTTAGTGCTGTAATCTTTTTCTGTGTTACTTTGGCAATATGTGGTCTTGCATTACAACTGACCAATAATGGACACATTTTCTTCAAATCTTTATGGAATACTTCTAGTTGATGACAGTACCTCTCTCCATTAATTGTTGCATTTTGATTCAAGTGAACCATCTACTCAGTGAACTAGCATGTAAGTGGCTGAGTACTCCACAGACACACGTATCCTTGATGTAATCCTCATGCATAATCAGTGTGACACAATGTATGAGACAATCATTCTAACAGTTTCATCCAGAAGCTTTGAATTAACCGGAGGTTTATTATAAAAGATGTCATGCAATGAGGTCGACATGGAACTTCATGGTTGCAAAACAAACTTCTTCACAATTTGACCATGCCATATCCAGCACTCAAAACATAGAGTGGGGAAGAAACCCTGTCCCATTTCTGTCACTTGACTGTTTATCTGTTAATCTGGTATTTTATCTCTATCCTTTACTTGTTTCAGTCATTGGACTGTGGCCATGTTGGGTCTCACTTGAATAAATTATAAATTGACTCCAGTACATACTTTTTAAACCTGGTACTTATTCCATCATTTTCTTTTGCCAAACTGCATATGCTACAGGGATGTAAGCAAACACTAGTTGTCAAGCAGTGGTGGGAGAGACCCGCACGCACATCACACACATACGCACCACATGCACACAGTCACACAACAGGTTTCTTTCAGTTTTCGTCTACCGAATTCCTTCATAAGGCTTTATTCAGCCCAGGCTCTAATAGAAGATACTTGCCCAAAATGCCATGCATTGAAACGGAGCATGATGTCAAGTGGTTGGGAAGCAACTTTCTAAGATTTGTTTCCACTTTCTAAGATACTGATTTTGGTGACCAGACTCGTAGCTGGGAGTGCTACTGCATAGCTATGCAGAATGGAGCTTAATGTAATCCTTGTGATGGAAATTTGAGTTGGGTGTTGAAACCTGTAGTATTGTTGACAATTTTCTTCTCTGTCTTGCAGCACTTAACTATTAATGTTAATGTCATCATCAGCCCATTATTTGTTCAATTAGTAGATTTTGTTTAATTTATTTTAATCTGTAATTGATAACGTGCTATTCATGCTACACTGAAATAACAGTTAGTGATATTTTATCTTCAGAAGATAAGTTAATGTTTCATTATCAAGTTAACCTATATTTATAAACTTAATGGATATTTTAAAAATATATTTTCTATTTTTAATCAGTTTACAGGTATATTTTACATGTTTATGTGTTCACTGTACTATTTTTATTTACACTGCATTCATGTTTCCAGAGAAATCGGTGTTATTAGTCCTCCTAGGATTCAATAAATCTATGATCATTAAAAGCAGTCAATCCATGACTGTCCTGTTATTCTAGATACTGTAATTCAGACTACTTTGTTCAAAGTGTTCTCTTGTTTAGGTGACATGTTTAGCATGGTGTTTAGAAATAGGAGGAAGTACTGGAGTTAAGTAGGTTTAAGTTGTAGTTGGTAGAGCTCCAGAACTTCGTAAACAGAAACTTATAGAAAAGGTAGTTTCCTTGTAGACCAATGTTGTAGAGTTGTGATTTAAGAATGTTGATGATTAAAAGTCTCGCTTATTAATTAGAGGGCACTTCGTTTATGGTCCAGATTGTATTTTGTGCAGGGGTTTCATTGCTGTCTGTATTTAAGACAAAGTCAGTCATGACAAAGCAACTCTATGGTAATCCCATCTTCTCCTGAGATCCATTGCATGCAAAACCAATGCCCAATGGCAAGTCTTGGTGTTTATGCCTCTCCTAAGAATGTTAATCCTATACATCCCCTAATATGTAAAAATAAAGGACAAACAAACAAGACAATAAGATATTCCCCTCCCCCAACTTATTTAGAGTTGGCCATAAAACAGCATATACAAATAAAAAATACCACTCAGGCTTAGTATGAAGAGGAATAACTAAAGGATTGTTGTTTAGCTCCAGATCATCCCCATCAAGTATCAAAATTATTCCAGCTTCATTTTTTTTTTCCTACCTGAATTTTTTTAAAGGTAAGCTGTGATTTGAGGAAGATTTGGTTACTATTTCATTTTTTAAGCAATGACATAGAGGCTCTGTGTATGTGTGGATGAGTGAGTGTATGCACACATGTACAGTAAGTGCTTGAGACTTGTGTCAAATTGGTTGGTTGTTAGGAGAAATCATATTCTAAGTAGAATCTTGGTGAAGTAGGTATTTAAAAGTTTGTTTTTCACCTGTGAAAGAAGATTACTTTTAAAATATCAAGTTACTCATATCTTCTCACTATTTGAACTTCTACCTCTGCAGGTGTGAAAAAAATTTTTTTCCTCTTTTTTGTTTTGTCTTCATTTTTCCTGGTACATGTTATTGTTTGTGTGTATAGATCTTTGCTAAAAGTTTTAGGAAATGTTTTTGAATGTCTTAGATGAATATTTTTATTATTAAGGCAGTAAACTGGCAGAATGGGTACCATGTTGACCAAGATATTTAGTGGGCAGTTCTTATGATTCTTTCACATTCCAAGTTCTGGGGTCTTATAAAATAAGTACCAGTTAAATACTAGGGTCAATGTAATCAACTTGGGCCCCTTCCTTCGAAATTGCTGGCTTTGAGCCAAAATTTGGAACCATGATTATTATTATTATTATTATTATTAGTTTTAGTTGGTAAGCTAGCAGAATTTTTAGCATATTGGACAAAATGTTTAGTGATTGTTTACATTTTGAGTTCAAATATTGCCAAGGTCAACTTTGCTTTTCATTGTTACAGAATTGATAATATAAGTACCAGTCAAGTACTGGGGTCAATGTAATCAACTTACTCTCTCCCCTAACATTACTAGCCTTGTTGCCAAAATTTGAAACTGTTAAACAGTAAGCTGGCAGAGTCGATACTACATCAGAGAATGTGCTTAGCAGCATTTCTTCCAGCTTTGGGTTCTGTGTTCAAATTCTGCTGTGATTGACTTTGTCTTGCATCCTTTCATGGTCTATAAAATAAGTACCAGTCAATCTATTCAACTTGCTATGCCCTCCAAAATTTCAGACCTTGTGCCTATAGCAGAAAAGATTATTATCATTATTTGGGATTGTAGATTGACTGAAATGGTAGACCATCAAATAAAATGTATTATGATATTTAGCTGTGTCACTGCAGATTCTGATTTCAAATCTGTTGGGCTCAACTTTGCAGCTGATGAAATATGTACTAATCTAAGTATTGGAGTTGATTAAATCTGTTAATTTGTTATTCTTCTCCCACTAAATTTTCATCCTTGTGCCTATGTAAAAAAAAATTTTTTGAAGTAGATTATTGTAAATTTTTGGGTCAGGTTTTTGTTTATTTTTCCATAAGTATGGGACACAGATCTCAAAGCTATATAAGATGTAAAATATGAATTTGTGATGCTATTTCCCAAGGACATTAGTGACATGTATGCATGGCACTTGGAGTATTTTGGAACTGGTGCCTGGTTGTAAGACCTTATTTCATTATGTCTTTGTATTTGCATAAAGCTCTATTCACATGTACGTGTCTTTTGTGCTTTGTGTAAAACTTAAATCAGTTTATAAGCCATTCAACATTTTACTCACCTTTCCAAATATGACTCACCACATATTGTATTTTATATATAGATAGATATGTGTATATGAGAGAGTTTATTGTATTTTCTAAATTATTGAATACAAGTAGGTTTACTCATAATGCCAAATGAACACTGCTGCTGTTGCTATTTGTATGCAGATTTGTTTCATATATGCCATAATGTCTATTTGAGAGCTTAACTCGATATACAAAATATATTTACTTTAACAACACTAAGATTTCAGTTCTGAAAAATATAAAAAAATAAAAAAAATTCGATCTTCTGAATGTCGCATGCTGCAAATAATAATCCTTTCTACTATAGGCACAAAGCCTGAAATTTAGGTGGAGCGGGATAGTCAGTTATATTGACACCAGTAAGTATTCAGCTAGTATTTATTTTATCAACCCCCGCCTAATGGACGAGTGGCAAAGTCAATCTTTGCAGAATTTGAACGCAGAACATAGACAAACAAAACGCTACTATGCATTTTGTCTGATGTGCTAACGATTCTGCTAGTATTGATTAGAACCAATCTAACCCCCACTTTTTTTTTTCTAGAGACAATGAAAATCTCTTGAATCAAAACCAAAATCTTGCAATTGTGAACGCAACAGACTAACTACTAGGCCATGTGCCTTCACAATATATACATCTGATGTAGTATTAATTACTGGTCTAGATTTCTTGTCTACATCAAATTCTTTGCATCTAGCATTCATCAGATGGATTTGAAAATGACATCTTGTGAAATAAAGAATTTACTTTCATAATATGTATGTAAAGATTTTGTTGTAGACAAGAGCATTTGTCATAGACTAGAAATTTAACATCAACTACTATATAATAATATTTTGTTCCCTTATATATTGAGTATCTTTATTTTGCTTGAAATAGCACATGTCTGTATGGATATGATGGTTGTATGCATGCAAACACACATACACATTCATACACATATATATGATGGGTGTCATCACAATTTCTATCTACCAAATTCCATTCACAAGGCGTTAGTCAACCTGAAATTATTGTAAAATACATTTGCCTCCATGGTCCAATAAATTCTTTAAAAGGTGGGTGAAAATAGTGAATTTGGTACCTGTAAATTGGCCTACTCTGAGCATGCCACTGTAGGCTAGAAAATGAAATTTGGGAAAGGGTTCTTGCTCTGGGGAGTCAGTCATTGAGATTTTGTAGAATTTCCTTGATTGGCCCTCAGCAGTTATCCCTCTATTAACGTTTGCTGGAATTTTGTTGTTACTTTGCTATCACTTTTTATATCATGAAAATTCTCACCTTGATTTGCATTTTGTCTTTTGGGTTCTTTAAGCCCTTGTGGCTAATATAGAAATCCTCATTATAAAATAATTAATCAAGTTCTGGGGCCAGTGTAATCGACTAACTCCCTCCCTTGAAGTTTCAGGCCTTGTACTTATAGTAGAAAGGATTATCATCATCATCAAGGCAACAAGCTGTCAGAATTGTTAGTATTCCAGACAAAATGCTTAGTGGTATTTCATACGTTTTTACGTATTGAATTCAAATGCCGCCAAGATCGACTTTACCTTTTCATTCTTTCAAGGTTGATGAAATAAGCACCAATTGAGTGAGTGTTCGACTGGTAGAAAGGATTATTATTATCTCACATTGCCATATATTTGGTGGGGGCGGGGGGCGGGAGAGTGTGATAACTTGAATACCTGACTGGTACTTATTTTGTCAGCTTCACAGGGATTTTAACTCAGTCTTGTGGAACTAAACTAATTTCTGTAAAACATTATGCAAAATCATAGTGTAATCTTTTCCTTCTCCCGATATTGCATATCTTGTTTACTCCATCTTTCTTTTCTTCCTTTGTTTCTGTTCACTTTCTCTTTTCTCCTTTTTCTCCCCCTCTCTGCATTTTACTTATTTCATCACTCTTATCACACTCTAGCTCTTGCTTTCTCTACCTCTCTCTCTTGCTGTCTAGTGCTCTCTCTCTCTCTTGCTCTTTAGCGCTCTCTTGATCTCTAGCGCTCTCTCTAGTGCTCTCTCGCTCTCCCTCTCTCTAGTACTCTCTAGTGCTCTCGCTCTCTCTCACACTACCTCTTGCTCTCTCTCACTCTCTTCTCTTTCCCTCTCTAGTTCTCGTCTGTCTCTTTCTCTCTCCCATTCTCGTCTCTCTCTTTCCCTCTTGAGTTCTCATCTGTGTCTCTTTCTCTCATGAGGTCTCGTCTGTGTCTCTTTCTCTCATGAGGTCTCGTCTGTCTCTCTTTCTCTCATGAGGTCTCGTCTGTCTCTCTTTCTCTCATGAGGTCTCGTCTGTCTCTCTTTCTCTCATGAGGTCTCGTCTGTCTCTCTTTCTCTGTCGAGACCCCGTCAGATGAGACAGACAGGGACGAGACAGATGGCTCTCGTCACTCTCTCTCTCTCTGTTGCTCTCGTCTCTCTCTCTACCTCTCGTCCCCCCTCTCTCTCTCTACCTCTCGTCTCCCTCTCTCTACCTCTCGTCTACCTCTCTCTACCCCCCCTCTCTCTTCCTCTTGTCTCCCTCTCTCTACCCCCTCTCTCTTCCTCTTGTCTCCCTCTCTCTCTCTCTCTCTCTCT
>NC_068991.1:22454577-22463383 GCF_001194135.2 Octopus bimaculoides
CTCTACCTCTCTCTCTCTCTACCTCTCTCTCTCTCTACCTCTCTCTCTCTCTACCTCTTGTCTCCCTATCTCTCTACCTCTCCTCTCTCTCTCTTTCTCTCTTTCTTTCTCTCTCTCTCTCTCTCTCTCTCTCTCTCTCACTAGCTCTCTTCTCTCTCTGTCTAGTTTTTACTCCTCTGTCCCTTTTATCTTCTATTTCCTCTTTTCTTTCCGGCTTTCCTCTTCCCACCTCCTTTTTTTCTCCAAAGTAAATGGTTAACAAAAGGGAAAAACCAAACTATTCAGTATTGCAATAGTCTATTAAACATGGTGTCTAAGCAAGATGTTTCCTATTAGATTGAACATAATCTAAGTTGCCGTAATCATCTAAATCTTTTTCCTCTTGGCATTCTCTTGACTGTTTATTGCAGTTTCTGCCTGCTTTATATTATTACTGTTAACACTAAAACTTAACTGAAACACACTGACCTCTCTTTGCTTTCCTTTCCTCTCTCTCTCTCTCATACTTTCTCCAAACTTCATCTCCGTCTCTGTCTGGCATACTCCATCTTTGGTTATCCGTCTCTTTTACTTCTTACACTTCCTGGTGTAGTTAAATGAGGGAACGGAACTGTGTCGTATATTTGTGGCCATATTAATATCTGGAAGCTGAAATGTGACATGTTTTATCTTTCTCTTTTTAATAAAATAAAGCAGGATATGTTTTTCATCCCTCCTCCCTTTTAAAAAATTTTTTTTTTTTTTTTTTTTTTTGAATAGTTGGGACTCTGACTAGCCAACACCCTTTTAATTCTTCATTATTTATTTGTTAATCTGAGAAAGTATACACTGAAATCTCATAGTTTTGCCTTAATTTTATGTGTGCTTTTTCCATGTTGGTAAAGGTTGGAGGTAGCTTCTAGTGACATTATTCTACTGCCAAATGCCTTTCCTTACATCATCCTTTTAGAAGATAAATGGTCAAGACCTTGCTCTATCAAGAGAGTAACTGCAATACATCCATAGGGGCGGCATCCATGGTTGTGTAACCAGCAATGAAAGGTTTGCTATTGCTCAAGCTCCCAATTCAGAATCATAATAATGGAATTGGTTGGAGACAGAGAGTCACGGGAACTTGCAAAAGCAGTGCAATAGAAGAATAACATATTCTGCTAGATTTCACATTATCCTTAATCCATTATAAACTGCAATGTGCTATATGCACTGCACCTCTTTATCAATACATTTAAGGATTAAAGGAAAACAACTGAATTGTCTGATTTGCTGTTGAACGAATGTCTCTTATTAGTCTAAAAGGTTGCAAAATGGCAAGCATTAGAGAAGTCCTGAGAAAACTGTAAACCACAGGACAAAAAAGATTACCTCAAAATTCTTTTGTTGTAGATAGATATAGATAGATAGATATAGTTATAGATATATACATGTATATATATATATATATATATATATATATATAAGTCAGTAAATAGTGGGGTTGCATGAACCGCACATGGAGAAATAGTAGGAAAATGAAGAATAAGGCAGAATGCTAAATTGGAAGCATATTTTAATAAAGATTTCTAACCGGCTTTCATTGCGAAGCAAATTTTCAAGAAGGAGACTGAAAATGTTTTCTACAAAGTACAAAATGAAGAAAATAATATATAAAATAAATGATATATAAAAAAATAACAATACCAATACATTATATTGTCTTTGAGCTTTTGAAGTTCAATGGTAGTTCATGTATATAATGGTTGGAAAAATAAGGATGCATGAGAATTGAGAGTTGTGTTAGGTTTAAAAAAAGGGTTAAAAGTTTGTGTTAAGCAGGAAATGTGGTGTCAAAACAGGAAGTGTGTGTAAGGGGAGACAAATGTTTTTAGTTGCAGTTATGAACTCTTTTTCAACAGGAAGTTTGTCTGTTCCTAGAGAAATTAGGTCACCCCTCAGTAAACCTAACACAGTAGACCTAACACGACTCTCAATTCTCATGCATCCTTATTTTTCCAACCATTATATACATGAACTACCATTGAACTTCAAAAGCTCAAAGACAATATAATGTATTGGTATTGTTGTTTTTTTTATATATTATTTTCTTCATTTTGTACTTTGTAAAAAACATTTTCATTCTCCTTCTTGAAAATTTGCTTCGCAATGAAAGCCGGTTAGAAATCTTTATTAAAATATGCTTCCAATTTAGCATTCTGCCTTATTCTTCATTTTCCTATATATATATATATATATATATATATATATATCGATAAAATAAGTACTGGACTAAAATAAGTGTTAAGATCAATATGACTAAAGGTGATACACTAGTGTGGCTACAGTCCAATAATTGAAACCAATAACAGAATGAAAGAATATGTATATCTATGCAATATATATGTGTGTGTGCATGTAAAACTATATTTTCTTTTTTAATTAGTCTGAGAAGGAAGAAGAATGCCAATAACTTTCTCAGGCTTGTCTGGTCTGAGTGGGAAAGTCTAATATCCAATAATAATTGATTGAGGTTTGGTATTTTTGTTTGGCTTGAAAAATTTGTTTAGAAAATCTAGCTGGTCACCCTCCTCTCTAACCCTTTCGTTACCATGCCAGCTGAAACCAGTTCTTGCTCTGAGTACAATAAAATCTTCCACCAAACCTTAGTCACAGTTTATGTTCCTAACACTAACTGAATGATAACTAAGTTATTTTACTAAATTCTTTATTATATTTAAAGTAATTGAAAGAAATGCAGAGCATCTCAAAATAAATACAGTAACAAAAGGGTTAATGACCTCTTTCGTCCAAAGTTAGGGTGTGCTCAGTGTTACGTGTCCTTTATGGCACAAGCTGAAAGTCGCTAGTTTCTAGTTCAATATTTAGTATACTTGGCTGTATGGTTAAGAAGTTTGCTTTGCTACCATATGGTTTTGGGTTCAGTCTCACTGTATGGTACACTTTGGCAAGTGTCTTCTACTATAACTTTAGGCCAGTGGTTCTCAGTTAGGGTCCATATAAGATTTTGTTGTTAAAATTGATGTCCAATATAATTAGTTATGCTTCTAAAAATATTTCAACAATTTTTTTATAAGACAATTCCTAATAATATACAATTATAAAAGTATAATAGAATTTTATTTAAACACTGAATGGCTGGGGGTGGGGGTGGGCATCTGAGTAAAATAGGAATTAAAGGGGTCCATAGGCAAAAAATGGTTGAGAACCACTGTTCCAGGCCAACCAATACCTTGAGAGAATTTGGTGGACAGAAACTGTCTGGAAGCATGTTGTGTGTATGTGTTTGTCCCTCCCCCACTGCTTGACAACCAGTGTTGATTTGTTTACATCTCTGTAACTTAGTGATTCAGCAAAAGACTAAGAAAATAAGTACTAGAGTTGGTTTGTTCAACAAACCTTTTCAAGGTGGTACTCCAGCATGGCCACAGTCCAATGACTGAAACAAGGAAACGTCAAAGGTTTTCATTTTTCTTATTGCATAATTGTGGGAGAAAAGACAGCACCTATGACTCTATTCAAGGTCTCTGGAACTGGTAAGAGGACGAAAGGAAGCTATTATTTGGAATTTACCAACAATTATTTGACAAAAATTACAAATAAATAAAATGTTTTTATCAAAAGGCCCTAAAGTAAAAGGATGTAAAAGAAATTATAATGATACAATAAAAAAGAATCAGAAACATCATTGATGCATTTTAGATTTTCAAATTTGTATACTAAGTTGAAACTAAATGATTAACACCTAAAACAACCTTTTAAAAAAAATGACTTATTAAAAATAAAACCAACTCTAATTGTGTTTATATATAATCCTTTGCCTGTACAAATCATTTTCATAAGTTTGTCCTAAACATCCATGCTTGTTTTGAGATCTTTTCATTGGCCTTTCCTTTCTTAAGTCCTAAGTTACTCTGGTGGTTGAAAAAATTGGGAATGTGCATCATACATATATGCTGCATGGACATCAAGGAAATTGTGTCCTGTGTGTATCATGATATACATGACGACAGGCAAAGGGTTAACACATTTGAGGCCATGTTTCTGTTAAAATTTACTGTTTTTGCTTAAATTAATTTTGAAAATAAGGAAGAATTTAGTAAAATATGTTTTTCTGCTGATGTTTGGCACATAAATTAGCATGAAAGTTTGATGAAAGCTTTTAGATTAGATCGGAGGCAGTTTCAGACAGGTTGGCATTAAAAAGATTAAAGTATTGTTTGAATATAAATTTAAAGTGAATATAACATGAAGAATTACATTAAATGAAATAAAAATTATATTACCAAACAACCAAAAAGTTTATCCCTTTGAAATTTAGTCAAGAAACATTGCATCTATAGAACAGGGTTAAGTTGGAAATCTATACCCTAAATTTACCAGTGTCTCATTCTTCAAAACAGAATTGCTTCTACTAGAACCTTCTTCATAAACACCCTTAAATCTGACTTGATTATTTTCAGTGTGATATCTATGAAATTGAAAATTTTAGCAGATTATTACAATTAACCCTTTTGTTACCATATTTCTGTTAAAATACAATGCATTTTTTTTTTTCGTTTTTGGATTTGGTTTGCAAGATTTTTTTATGTGATTTCGTGTGTTGAAGCATATTCTGTTGTGTCTGGGGAGAGTCATTTTCTTATCGTGCCTTAAAATTTAACACACTCACTGTTAAAATTTCCACTTATTATTTTTATTTTCCTAAAATTTTCGTTGCGTCTTGCAACCTTTTCAATAGTTTTGACTAGACTATTGAAAAGGTTGCAAGACGCAACGAAAATTTTAGGAAAATAAAAATAAGTGGAAATTTTAACAGTGAGTGTGTTAAATTTTAAGGCACGATAAAAAAATGACTCTCCCCAGACACAACAGAATACACTGCATTTGTTTCAGTTGATTTTGAAAATAATGAATTTAATAAAATAAGTTTATCATTATTAATCTGGTGTAAGGTAGAGCTGGCTGGATCATTATCATTTTGTCCATCTTTACGTTCTGAGTTCAAATTCTGCCAAGGTCAACTTTGCTTTTCACCCTTTTGGAGTTGATAAAATAAGTACCAGTTGAGCGTTGGGCTTGATGTAATTGACTTGCCCCTTCCTCAAGAATTACTGGCTTTGTGTCAAAATTTTAGATCATTATTAATCTGGTGTTAATCAAAATCTCTATAAAACAGGGAACTTGCATCATAGAGCCAAAGGCAGTTTCTGGCAATTTGGTATCAAAAGGATTAACCAGTAAGTGCATTTTTATGAACTCCGCTTCAGTCAATTCCTCCTGGCTCCATGACTTCAACACTATAGCCCTGGATGGCAGGCGCTCCATCCATGACCATCTTGTCTTTTTCTGAGGTAAAGTGTGCCCAGGACCACATTGTCCAATGTGTTCATCTCTAAGATAGTAGGGTATGATTTGAGTGAGATTTGGAAGCTAATTCTAACGTACCACATGACTATGTAGAGTCTCCCTAATTTTATTTAGGTAAACAATTTATGTGTTGATCCTAATATAGTTATATCATGAGTACAATTTATGTATTTTTTCTAGATCTGATGATCCTTATATATTCTGTTTTTACAGATTATTTATAATTATGAGTTTTAAGTTAGTCATGATATAATAGTTAAATCACAGCTTAGCATTACATTGTGACTTGTGTGTTCTAGGTGTGCTGTTTACTTACGTAGTTTAGTTAGGGATTAATAATTAATAGATTCTGATAAGTGTTCCCAGATGTGATGATATATTTAAGTCAGGGATTAGTATTATATTACAACGTATGTTTCAAGATATGTAACTATTGATATAGTTGTCATGTTGGAACATTATAGATTAATAGTTAATTAGAACTAATCACATCTTGAACATGAATTTCATTAATTACTAATCTTTATGGTTTCCAGGTGATTTAATTATAATATCAATACTATAACATTTTAAACATTTATAAATAATGGCTTACACATGATGCCAAGCAATGCCAAGCTGAGCTCATGTTACAGTTTAGCTTTCTATTCATTAACTTTTTTTCCCCCCTTATGGCTTCATCAGTGACGGAAGGGATACACCCATGACCTTTTCAAGACCTCCAAGACTAGTGGGTGAGGGAAAAGAAGAAACAATGAATCTGACTAAATGTGTGCATGTGTGTGTGTTTAAACATGTTTTGCAGCCAGTGCACAAAAGTTGTGTGAAAAAATAATGCAGTAATTAATAATTATGCTTAAAATTAATTAAATGTTTTTGAAACAGTTTATAGGAATTCAATGTTTTTTTCATGAAGTTCTTAAAGCCTAGTAGTAGTGGTTTTGATAAGTTTATCTTGTTAAAATTCCTAAAAATATTTTTAACATACTTTCTTTAGAATAATTTTTACACAAGATTAAAGGTTTTGTTGGTAGGATTTTCATAAGGCCCTCATTAAGATATTCTATTACAGTTTTATTAGCCATGATGGATAGGCTGTGCCAAAATTTTCTGTATACAATATCAAATTTACATTTGAGCACAACATAAAAGTTTTTCCATAAATTTACTACTAGAAATTAGAAGGGTCATTACTTATGGGTTACTAAACATTACTTTCAGCTTTATAATATTCCTGCTGGAAGCCATTGTTGATGGATGGGCCTGCCAGCTAATAAAGCAGCTCCCCAGATATATCACAGAGAATTAGAACATGAATTTCATTAACTACTGAATTGGATCATAGGTATGTTGTATGAGGGACAGAATTCATTTCTCAAACTCGATTGTAGTATCATATGAATTTGCTTTAATGCAACAGGAAGATTATGACCATTATAACATCTCATTTATTCCTCACTCTAAAATACATTGGTTTCATGTCAGTAAAACTGCATCCAAATCAGGCCGAAAGAGGAGAAGGGCAGTTGATCTGTGGTTCTAAAATGGTGTCCACATAAGATTAGTTATATAAGCTAGTTATATGTCTACAAGACACAAAATAGCTTTAATAGTTTTTCATACAATTCTTAATAATATTTAACTTTAAAAATATAATAGGATTTTTTAAACATAGAATGGCTCCATCTGAGTAAAATAGGAATCAAAGGGGTGGGGTTAGTTAGTTGGTTAGGGGACAAAAAATGGTTGAGAACCACTGATCTAAGCAAAGCTAGCATTTATAGAACCAGAATGGCTGAATTAATACAATTGTAACAGAGTGATTTTATATATATATATATATATATATATATATGGCAGTGCATCAGCATTGACGCAGCTCTAAGCTGAAACTATAAAAGATAAAATATATATATATATATATCAAGTTTAGTTTCACTACAATTGTTGGTGTATTTGTGCAGTACACCTAGTTTTGTGCACCTCTATACATTTACATTGTTAAGAATCAACAACAGATCATGGAAAGAATTTTACTGATCCAGTGTTTTCAGAACTGGAGCAAAGCATTGGTCATGAAAAGCCCATCTGTTCTTTGGAAATATATAGTATTGCCGAGTTACTGGCTTGGAAAGAGATGTGTTCTGCAAGTCTGCTTTAATTTTAACACATTACATGCACTGGTTATTGTTTACTCTCCAAGTCCTTGATTGAGAAGACTTGTGATTAAAGATGCTCTAGCCATTATTATCTTATGTGTGTTTCCCTTTTTAAAGACAGTAGGGGTTGTAAAGGAGATTCATTTGTTTCTGGCATATCAAGTGATCAAGTAGATACTTCCTCATTGGCTCATGGCATGGTGTGATTAGAATGAATTTGGCTGTTATTTCATCCAGGCTGAGGGACCACAGTCTCCCTTAGTGGTTAATGGTAGAGTGATCTGAAGGCATTTGGTTGCCATTGTTAGCTGGTTGAGTAAACTGCATAGAGGCTCTGTTGTTAACTATGGTGTTTCAGTGACCCAGTTAGTTGAATGATAGCTATTAATATTGTTTAGTTACTTGATAGCCTAGAAATATGAATCTAATAGTGTACAGGTTTGATCCACAATGAACTGGCTTCAGAAAAATGCATTTTGAGAAGTAGCAGTTACTTAGTTTAATCCTTTAGTATACAGGTTACTCTGTCAAATGCAATGCTTATTTATTCAGGGTTTTGATTTAGTCATGTATTAACCCACAACTTTGAGCTTGAAGATGTGATTGCTTATTTTGAGAATGATATTGTAGGGTAAGTGGAAGAGGTTGGATCTAGCTGGTTTGAATCCAAAACAGAATATTTGACCCAGATAACTTTTATCTTTTACTTGTTTCAGTCATTTAACTGCAACCATGCTGCAGCACTGCTTTGAAGGGTTATAGTTGAACAAATCGATCCCAGGACTTATTCTTTTGAGCCTAGTACTTATTCTATCAGTCTCTTTTGCTGAACTGCTAAGTTATGGTTGCCAAACAGTGGGGAGGATGACACACACACACACATATTTAGATATACACACACACACGTGCAATGAGATTATTTCAGTTTCTGTCTACCAAATCCTCTCACAAGGCTTTAGTAGAAGGATATAGTGGAAGACACTTGCCAAGGTACCATACAGTGGACACAGAACCTGAAACTGTGGTTGGGAAGGGAGATTCTTACCACACAGCCATGTCTGTTTAAATGCTAAAAGTTAAGTCAATCCTATAGTGAGGCAAACATGATTAAATGGGTTAACCATCCTTTTTTTTTTTTTTGCAGGCATAGTATATCCAGGTTTAAATTATTCAAATGTCTTCCATTTTAAACTGTAAAGTGTTTATGGTTAAAAGGAAATTTAAGTGAAATTTCTTGCAGTTCAAGCAACAACAAAGAGGCACCTTTGTTGGGTTGTAATAGAAAA
>NC_068991.1:22463393-22464572 GCF_001194135.2 Octopus bimaculoides
AAGGAAATTTAAGTGAAATTTCTTGCAGTTCAAGCAACAACAAAGAGGCACCTTTGTTGGGTTGTAATAGAAAATGTAGAAGTAGGTGAAAGAAAATTTGGAATTGAATAGAAGAGAGTTAATAAGAATTAAGTCAAAAGACTCAGACAGGGGTTAACTCACCCTTTTGATACTGGTCTGACTATTGCCACTCCTGGTTTAATGATACAAATTTTGTTTTAAAGCTATCTAAATAAAAGCCTTCCGTTAAAATTTCATGTTAATTTATGTTCCAAGCACCAAAGTAAAATGGCAGTTATTTTACTAAATTCATCATTATTTTCAGAATTAATTGAAGCAATGGTGGTAACAAAAGATTAAACTATGTATATCTCCTTTCTTTTCCTTGCTTCAGTCATTGGACTGCAGCCTTGCTAGAGTACCACTTTGAAGTGTTTAGCTGAACAAATCAACCCCAGTGCTTAGTTTTTTAAAGTTTGGAATTTATTCTATTGTTCTCTTCTGCCAAACTGTTCAGTAAGAGGATGTAAGCAAACCAATGTCATTTGTCGAGCTGGGTAAATACGCACGCACACGCACACGCACACCCTTTTTAAATGACTCTCTCATTCTCACTCTCATGATGGGCTTCCACACAAATTTCCTCTTCAAAATTCGCTCACATGGTGTCAGTTAGCCTGTGCCTACAGTAGGAGACACTTTCCTAAGGTGTTGCATAGTGGAACTGAACCTGAAATCACATGGTTGCGAAGCAAACTTCTTAACTACACCACCATGCCTATGTTTATGCTGTGTAGTATCTATTCACAATGATAATATATATATTACAATGATATATATATATATATATATATATATCGCAGGAGTGACTGTGTGGTAAGTAGCTTGCTTACTAACTACATGGTTCTGGGTTCAGTTCCACTGATTTATAAGTATATATTATATATATATCATCATCATCATCATCATCGTTTAACGTCCGCTTTCCATGCTAGCATGGGTTGGACGATTTGACTGAGGACTGGTGAAACCGGATGGCAACACCAGGCTCCAGTCTGATTTGGCAGAGTTTCTACAGCTGGATGCCCTTCCTAACGCCAACCACTCAGAGAGTGTAGTGGGTGCTTTTACGTGTCACCCGCACGAAAACGGCCACGCTCGAAATGGTGTCTTTTATGT